>NC_092361.1:17582348-17882348 GCF_030848805.1 Temnothorax longispinosus
CTTAGAAGACGTATTTTGTAAAACTTTGCGTTATTTTTCCTGAAAGAGAAGAACAAAGAGGGAACAGAAATCCACATCTGAATGATTAACAGAAAATTGTTAACAAGTCATGTAAGAATATTCTTCCATTAACCGCGATGTTCAATCATTACAGGTTTTCTTTTTTATATCATTCCACGTTTATCTATCTCACATTTATTTAACGCAAATTGAATTATTTCGAATTTCGGGTGACTATTTCTGCAAAACTAGTTCGGTTTTGCAGGTAAATCTGTTATTTTGAAGAGAAAAACCTAATGAAAACGAATGCTGACTCGGTTAAAACACGTTAAAGATGATGACATAAACCCACTCGTTTCATCCGATCAATAGTAGCCTGTAATCTCTCGTCCAATCGTTAAAACGTCAACGTTTTCGCAGCGAAAGCCTCGTAATGGGGACGTTTCATTTCGCCATGCCAAGCAGGAAAAAAAGTTAACTTTTAATACAGAGCTTACGTAAATAAAAATATGACACATCTCATCTGCGTTTTAAGTATATTGCTCTGCTTATGCATGTAAAATGTCTCTAAATTCTAATATTCATTTTCAAGAAATTTCAATAACTTCGGTCTTTATTAGAGCTTTCCTACTCTCGAATGTTTTTAATTAAAAAATTATGTGAGCAGCAATATTTTACATTTAAGAAAAAGTCGATATTGGAGAGAAAGTCGATTACTACTATAAATTCGAAATAAAACAAACATGTTTGGACTATTGCGTACATCAGTACATCACTTAAAAAAAAGAGACAATTGAGAAATTATGGTTTGTTATTACGTCCTCTCGTTTATGTGTTTTAAGGACGAAATGAGACACGCTAACGCCAGTTACGACAACGATTTTTGCATACAAACAGGAAGTCGTCAGAAAAGGTAGTAGCATAATTACGTCGTTCTATAATACTCAAGTAACTAATTATATCACTCGATAATGTCCGATAATTACGAACGATCCTTGGTTAATACATTAACGCATCAAGGAGGCTATACGGCGGTACTTGCGGACAGTCAGCTGCCCGTTTACCGCCGCGCGGAGCATATTAATTTCATTAATATCGGATGTCGTGATATACATTGTTCCCAACAACAGTCGCCTCCGAGTGAAACGATTATCATAAGATTGCGTAAAATCGGAAAGGCGCTTCACGCCACGACGCATAAAAATTGCAGTATCATCTAATGCTCGTGCATTATTACGGCCGTATAACAGCAAATTGCTTCGTTGCCAACGTCAGCAATATTTGTTAGGGATAGACCGTATTTTGCTTTAGCGGCAAATTAAATTTGCCTTAGCGAATTCTGCGAACAAATTTGCTCAGCAAGATTTTTCAATATATAAGCCATTTCGCGGTAATATCAAATAATTTGTGCTATTGTAGCGAAGTTCGATTACTTTCACATCGGATATGCAATAGCAGCCACGGCAATAATAAAGTTCTCATTTTTCGTGCAAGTAATTTCCTCGCGATACTTCCTGAACGTTTTCAATTTCCCTGACTTTCCCCGTCACTGGGTCTTTCCCGGGAGTCCTTTCCGGACTCGTGGCTGAGCGACGTTCAACCGCAATGATCATATCTCGCTAAAATCACCTACGTGCCCCGCATTGTCGACTCATTTCATTGACAAGGTCGCGTCTGAGTCGTATCGAGTATCTCGGGCAGATATATCGAATTTCGCGAGGAAACGCGAAGGAATACCTACATCGTCGCATTTGATCGCGCGACGACGCGACGGCATCCTCATGCAGTTGCACATGTGCACTTGGTGAATATCGGCATGCACCGCGCGCGTCGCAACCATAAGCGGGGTCACGCTTCGAGTTACGGTCTTTGGGGTTCGGGATTGGCGTGTCGCCGTGGAAAATATCGGCTCCACCCGGATAAAAATCGCGCGTTCGCTTCGCCGTTGGATTTACGACGGCGCGGAGCGCGGCGCGAGGAAACGATGGCTGGCAACGTCAAACTCGAAAGTGACAAATCGTGAAGAGTTAGGTATCAATTTTCCGGAAGTAAAGTATACGAGAAAGATGTGGGATATATGGGACATATTATTTGAGGATAATTTATTTTTTTAGATAGAGAGCTAGGACGTGCGCGCGGATAGACAGGGACAAAGAAATTAATTGTATAATGTGTATTATTTAAAGAAAATTATGTAAGCAATTCGTGTTAGTAATTATATAAGCAATTGCAGCTACTTTTTACAAATGTATGAGTAGTGTTGTATTAACCCTTAACTAGCACACGTCCGCGATCGAACGTTACTGCACACAGGGTGTTGTACACCCCACACACTTTGAACGTTAGGTACGGCGAAATGGAGGCTCCAATAGGCTTGAAAAAAATCAAGTACATACATTAAACACTGGAAAATGATACCCATTAGCCTATAATATAAAATTTTTAGTTTTGAGGCTTCAAAAAAATTTTTGAAATAAATTTGTTTAAAAAAAATTTGTTATTAATTAATTTTATGCGAAATTCATAGATTAACCGACCGAAAAAGATGCCTAAACTTGACAAAATTCGTTTTGGGGTGTTTGACACCCCGCGTGCTAGTTAAGGGTTAAGATAAATAGAAAAATTTATAACATGTTGGGGAATTTCATCTCTGTAAAGTGGAAAATTATAAGAAATCTAAAAAATAAATTTTATTGCGAGATACGTTATATACGAAATGTGTTATATTTAGAGATATTAGAGCAACATTAAAAATTTTTTATTAAACTTTGCCGTTCTCACTGCAGTTGACTGATTGTGTTTACTTCCTATATATCAATTTTTAACGTAGCAAAAGCAAATAAAAAGAAAAATGTTATCACATAAATTTTCCTTTTATCTCGTCGTTCCAATTTCCAGTGACGTCCCGAGAGTCTGCTCGGCCAGTTTGTACTTTAATTCCCATATTCCCAAACCTGTTTTGCGATTTAAACCCATCCAAAGTATTACATAGCACTCTTACACGACCTTTCACTTCCTGTCTACACGACTCGCTCCAGTTCCATGAGTCATCTTCGTGATTTTGTGTGTGAGTGCAAAGATATATATACTCGATCTCTTGGGAATGTTACGAAAAGAAATGAGTATAAAAACTGACATATATCCTGACACTTTGTATATCAGGTGAAGATAATTAGTTTGTTCTAAGACGCTATTTATCTTAATACGCTTGACGCTATAAATATACAGTCATGCACTTCCAAGTTCTATTTTTATCTCATATAAAAATCTCACGTACAAGCAGATCAAGTTAGACTGATTATTAGGTGCAATCGCGTAAAGCGTTAAATGCAAAGTAACACGAGGTTTTATATTTTTAACATATACTTCTGAAAACATATAGGGGTCGACTGTGCGACATGCAACAACTGCGTCGCGACCAGACATCGCATTATTGACTGTGGCATCAGATATGCGCGAGCGACGCGGACTGTTACTATCATCACGATCATTATAATGGAGCGATACATTTCGAAAATTCGCGCTAATGCAATTACTCGTCCTCCATGCGGACGGTGGCGGAAAGGGCAGAAGGGCGGCGGCGCTCGCCGCTTCGGCCGATAATTTCGTTTAACGTTCGCAAATTGCGAATCGCGACGCCGGCCATTCGCGATGGAGACCGGGACGTCGCGTCGCGACGCCGTCGGCGCTTTGCATTTCATCGATCCGCGTCGCTGTGTCAGGGACAGATCCGCGACATGGCGTGCCATTATGTACGGAAGCGATTCGGGAACTCCCCCCGGCACAGGTTCAACCACGGGGTAGGTTTACCCCGCCGAGGTAACAGACAGACGGAAAATTTCCCGGGTTTGAAGCTAACAACCGAGGGCCAGAATTTCCAATCACGTCCGAAATCAAATAAATTATTATATCTCATTTTTATTCACTTCATTATACTATATACTTGTACTATTTGTACTACTCGTACAAATTATTTCTTAAAAAATATTCTATATTTTTTATGTCTTTTTATATACCTAAAGAATTTACTTTCTGGTAAAAACTGATAACTATATAAATAAACTTGTTTGCATTGGTATCTCCTAGATGAATGATGTTTCTCTTGAATTGATTATTTTGGAAATGTAAGCATGAATATTGATTTTATACAATTACAGTTGAAATATACACTATATCTATATGAAATACAAACATCATTCTCAAGTCGAATAACATCCAAATGTTACATACTGTTACACGTATTAATATAAAATACAGCTATCAATTCTCCCATCTATTATTTATAAAGTACTTTTTTTATAAATCCAATTTTTAAAGATATTTCATGCATGTGTAAAACATATTTTATGTAAATAAAAAAAAATATTTAAAGATATTTCATGCATGCATAAAAAATATTTTATGTAAATATAAAAAAATATAACGTTTTCCAATTACATAAAAATGTAATTCTCTAACTGCTATCACTCGCTGTTTCTATTTGTCGTTTGGGAAAAAATGTCGAGAATCATGAATCGCTAAAACTCAGCTTATCTCGATACTAAAAAGAGTTATTACAGTATTTTTTTTTACTATCCCACGGAAATTGAGTATGCGATTCTAATCGTGGGCTATTAGAGGCGGCTTTGTGTTTCTCCGATAAATCGACACATTGCAATAGCACTTCGGAGTTCGACATGATCACCACACAGATTGCGGTGGTCGGCTTATCGACTGGCCGAACGTGGTGTGTGTCCAGTGTATTCCGAACTTGTTGTCGGCGATACGCGCATCCTGCGGTTTACATTCGCTTTTACGCGGGAGAAGGTGGGATCCAAAAAGCTCGTAACCTTGAACACCTGCGGCACACGTTGTTCGATAAAGCGACCTTCCATTATTTTACATAAAGCTGCCCTATCGTTCGGCGATATTAGATAGTAAAATTCTAATCTATCCCGGAACATACGCATCGATAGGAGAAACATTTTCTTGTAAATATTTCTCCTTGAGTTCGACACTTTCTTTATACTGTAACACCGATCTCAACGTCATCTGTAAATTGTTCTCTTAATTTTCATTACAAAATAATTTATCTTCGATCCATGATCTTTTTATATAAGTGATATATAAGTGATTTTGGTCAATCACTGGTCGGTTTATCCTACTTGTGGAGTCTCACTATCGTGACTCGCAGAGTCGCATGGTGTTTTCGGAGATTCTCCACATACATACATCATTCAACTACACTCCTCTACATACATTCCTCTCCATCATCATCATTTCTGATCTATATACGACACGAACCCCAAAATGTCTTTGTAAGTGGTATATAAAAGTTAACACAATCGAGGAAACATACCTATCGAATATGAATGTAACAAAACTGTAAGCACAATAGCACATGTAGCAAAAAATCGTGTATTCTATTACAAAGATGCGCATAGTTAAGAAAAAACCCGAAAAATAGAAAGTCGAGTTTATCGGCTCAGTCACTATCTAATAACAATTCAGCAATAATTTGAACAATAATAAGTAAAACAGAACCAACATGAATTTTACAGTTAATTAGAGAAGATGCCATTTTCGATCGGGCTGGATCTTGATAGCCTAATAATAATGTTTCTGTGTTTTTGTATACTTTTGCTTCCTCATAGACGAAGCTTTGTTTCTTAACTCAGTCTGTGTGATGATTATTTGTCAGACAGGTTTCTATTAAAACTTCTGTTGGAGTAAATCTATACATACTTAAATCGATTTAACATTTGATGCTATTATATAAGCATCCTTTTTAAGTCTTAAAATTATGAAAAATATCACCCCAGCCAGGGTTCGAATCAGGACCTCTCTACAATCCGTGACGGGCATCTTTACCAAGGCTCAGTGGTCGAATTAGCATCTTTTCTAATTAATTGTAAAATTTAGATTTGCTTCAATTTATTAGTGGGGTAGACCTGGGAAAGCCCCATCATTTCCAAAAAATATATGATCTTGGAAATAAAAGACAATACATGTTTATGTTTCCGTCAATTATATATGAAATTATTCGTATATTGAATACAAGAAATTATTTATGTCCGATTCCATCTACAGCGTGAAAGTTGACATAACAGTATGTGTAATACCTAATACACTATCATTCCAAAGTTTGGAAGCACTACTTTCTTAAGAAAAACAACAGTAAGTGCTTCCAAACTTTTGAATGGTAGTGTATATAATATTTATTTGTATATGTGTGTCTGTGTGTGCGTGTATTATATAGATATACACATATATGTATAGTATATATGTACATACTATATGTACTAATATATATATATTGTGCATTCTATGTTACATCTATTTTATATATTTATCTTTTGACCATATTTTGGACATAATTAAATACTTGAGGTAAATTGAAACACATAAACAATTATAGTATTTATACAAAATTTCTCTTTTTAAATATTTTTAAATTTAGTTATATTTTTTTAATATTATTAATATATTATTATAATATTTTAATATTTTTAAATATTACAAGAGACAAGTATTGTACACAATACATTTGCTACGTTGCACTGGCTGAAATCTAGATAGTATTTTCCCAAGTAGATTTCTCGAAGATTTAACGGTCGTTTAAGTTTTGTCTTATAAAGTATAGTTGCTGTGCTTAATCCAGATAAACCTATCATACCTCCGTAAAGTCTGCACGATATTTTTTTGAATCTCAATGTAATTGATAATATTCTCTTAAAGAGCTTCGAGAACTTTTCCTGTTATGTAATTTTTCCTAATATGTTTCAAAAAAGAGTTCTAATTTGTATCCTACATAAGTGTTTCTCTAGATAGACATGCATTATTTTTATTTGACTGATAATAGTTTTTACAATGTATCTTTCTATTCCCAAGCTAGCGTACACTTTGAGAGATTTAAGCCGGAGATTTCCCTGTAGTAGAAATCACGATTGCAAAAGGTAAAACACATCTATACTCATTACGTGTCTGTCTACAGCATGTGACATGGAAGATTCAATTAAAATAACATCGCTTGCTGCCTGACTGGAATATCAATATTCGTGCCTCCTCCCCCTTCCCCCCCTCTCTCTCTCTCTCTGTCTCGAAAACGCTACTTTCCGTTCGGAATGGTTTCCTCGTTAGCGGAAATTACTTGGAGATATCAGCGACGGAATCTCTTGGGACGTGTGCGGTCGGCATCGTGGCTTGCTCAACACCACCTCAGAGCCGCACATTTAGGGGGTTGGCGACGTTGCACACTGCGCTAACTGTAATACGGGCTAACTATTCCCGCGAGGAAGCGCGCATTAAGCTGCGTATACAAGCAGAACTTTCCCGTGACTTAGTTCCGATATACGATGAAATAGTAACAAGAGCTATATGAAAAAAAGACGAGAAATATATGCGTGAAATTCGGTAATATTAGTAATATATCTGATATTTTTAACGAAACGAAACGACCTTAGTCGAAGATTAAGATCACTTTTCTTTGAGAAAAATATCTGATCTTCGAAAACTATGCACAATTTAAAAAGAAAAGATTTGACAAATTAAACTTTAAACGATACTGTGATAGATCATTCTTTAATTTAATCGAAAACTTATCCTTCACAACTCCGGTATACCCTGTTTTAATAAAATTTTAGAGATACAATTAATAATAAAGTTCGATATAATTAATAAAAAAGTTTGACAAGCATAATGCCAGTGTCTAAAGTCTAAATGTATATCTGCACCAACACATGAGTCAGTTCGGATTAATAATTAATAGTGAAAAAAAGCTGCGAGAGATACAGGAATATTTTGAAGGATGCATGCTCTTTAAATGTATGTACATTTACTTATTTTAGAGAATTGGAAAAGGCATATGAATCTATGATCGTGTATAAGTATAGAAGAAAGTACTTGACTCGGACGCGCATCAGAAGGCACGACCGGCTCAGAAGAAAGGCACGAAGCATAAACAACGGCGTTTGATTTCATCTTACGCTTACGCGATACTGACATGCACCTCGCAGAAGCGGGCGTGCAGAGGGCGTCGACGTTACAGAGACTCTGCTGAATAAACAGAATCTCCTTGTTATCTCCCGGTTATTAGCGAGACGACGGCGGCAAGTCATTCCACAAAGCGCCTTCCAATCTCCGGCATCGAATTTTTCCTCGGTGCAAAAAGTCGGGAAGCCACTTTTCAACGAGGAGGAGGAGGAAGCCGCGCGCCAAAGGAACGGAGAAAATATCGCACGCGTGTATGATGTGCGTCGAGCCGTGCAATTACCAACATAAGAGGGACGAGAGATGAGTACGTAGTTTCCTCATCTTTCTTCACGATCGAGAAGATTATTTTGGAGTAGATCTTTATAATATTCCTTATAAAATTCAACTTTCCGACATATATAAAAAATGTAATATAAAATATTAATAAAGTACTACGTAAAATATTTCAGAAAGTTATACGATATAAATTACCTATTAATAATTTAAAAAATAACAAATTAAGCTCGAACATATCCTATCATTTGTAATGAAATTAGATATATCATTTTGTAGCGTAAAATATTCATGTAATTTTCAAAACGAGCCAGCCCTGTTAGCCAGAAAAACCACTGAATATTGAATTCTTTCATAATATTAATGATTAATAAACGATCTGTTCCGCGAATATTTATTTTCACGAAAGGGATTTTGCTGTCAGGGCCTATTACACAATATCCGCCGCGCTAGTCGATTTGCTTCCCCCTTATGCACGTAAACGGGCGCTAAAAGGCTAATAAACGACCGGCCGCCGCGACTCTAAATTTCCAGGCACGCGCGAAGCATTTGACATTCAACTTTCACGCCGCGTGAACACCTAATTAGCTGTTGTACTATTCAGCGGCTTATTATTTTATTAACCGCCGTTCGCGCCGCCCACACCGAGCGCATTAATTAGCCGTGAGTACACACGCTCTTAATCGCCTCACTTCTCGCGCGATCCACTTTATCAATGTGTCCGATCGCGCAATTCGTTGTACCATTTGTTTTGCAACGTTTCGTTTGCTCGTTGTTTCGTCCGGTGCAACCCGTGTAATTTTCATGTAAACGAGAATGCAGCGACGACTTTACAGCTCAATAATTTCCCGAGGATCGAAAGCTTAATTCTTATTGGTTTCCACGTTGATAACAACTTTGGTCTCGAAGGAAACAAGATTTTTTCTGAAAAAGAAGTTATAAACGTCGACATGATTTGCCTCGAGCGTCTGCTAAAACAGAGTTTATTTTGTTCTTATCTTTCGTTTATTTTTAATTGTATTTATATTAGGTTCATAAAAGCTCTGTTCTTTCTTATAATGTTGTAATATCCTTTATTTTCTAAATAATATATTTACCAATTGTTATTCTACCTGAGAACTATTCAGTGCAAACCTTATGTAAAGCAAACTTTTCTCAAAAAAGAAGAAGAAAGCTTGAAAGCCGCGTTTTATTTGACGTATGTCTTGTTTCATTCTTCTATTGATGTCCAGTTTATATATATTTAAAAATTGTTTTATTATTATAGAGATAAGAGATTTCACAAAAGAATTGATCTAAACCGCACATATAAATTTTAATGTTCACGAACATACGTTTGCAATTCAACGATATGAGAAATGTTTGTTTTATACTATTTTATAGTATAATTCATGTATATCGATAAGCTCGTATTTTCAGAATACGCTGTAATATCGCAAGCAAATGAAAATTAGACGTCACTATGTTAACGAGGATGTAATTCCACAGCACCGGAAAATAAATACGCTTCGCGGAAAGCAAATAGAATAGGATTTATCGATTTGGTCGATTTTACTGCGCGTGAATTTGGCATTGGGTTAAACAAACACGAGAAACAATGGCGCTTGATTGAATCGTGTGCAATTTCGAAATTAATCGCAGCTACACAGAACTGAGCACATTTTAATCAAGACGATTATTCTATGGCCATTATACACAAATTATTTTTTGATATTTCAACGTTTACGTGATTGTGCGATTTAAGGATTGTATGTACAATTCGAAGATCCGAAATTTTAAAAAGTTCGAAAGTTCGAAAGTCTTAAGGATTGTTGGCTCGTAGATTCGAAAAACTGAAAGTTAGGAAATTTAAGCTTCCAAAAGCTTAAAAAAACTCAGAATCGAAAAATTCAAAGATCTTGAAACTTCCAACATGCTAACAGCAAGATATCTCCGTAATCCTTTTGACCCGTGAGTCTCGGTATTCCAAGATCCAAAAGAAATCTGATTGATTGATCCCAGTTCCTGATCAGCGTAATCCCAAATACGGAGATAATTAAAATTCTCCATTTAATTCCGCGCAATTGGTTTTTCGTATTGTCAAATATTTTCCACCTGCATAATTCTTATAATTATACCGAACAGCCCGCGTAATTATAATATAATTACAGTTTCCCCATAATTACACTGACCGGACTGACCATTTAAATAAAATCCCCGAATTTTGCCGCGGACTTAATTCAATGTGCCGTCGAAATTTACCGAAATTACCGGCGTTCTCGTGGAGGGTTTTTCTACGTTCTTCGCGTAATCCAAAAGTACTTCAATTTAAATAACCCCGGCGTACGGCGGTGAACGTATAACGTCTCGAGGAACAACGTAGTCGAAATAGCCTAATGATTAATTCAATTCCTGGCCCGGAGCGCCGGCTGAAATTAATTTTCTAAAATTAAAATCCCCATCTCGCACGCGGATGCTTAACGAGCTAGTGGCGATTTTCTCTACGCGGTGCACGTAGGTATAATATTCACTTTCTCACTGTCCGTGACAGGACAGGCAAAAGGGCAGAGCCCGGCGGGGAACGTGTGTGGGCGTGCGTTCACGATCGTTGCACGCTTCGCGATCATTCATGATCGTCATCTTTATGGAGGGTTCCCAAACTCCGCGGCATTTTAAAATTCAATCGCCGCAAGGCAAAACTTCAATTCGCAATAAAACGGAAAAAATGTAAAGATATTTCTAAAATAAAATACTTTTTAAAAAAATCTCTAATGTATTTTATTTTAGTACTGTTTTACTGGAAACAACCTGTATACTCTTTTCAATTGGAGTAACAGAGCTTATTAACAATTTACGATATATAATCTGCTTGAGTTACTTTTCAGTGAGAGCGATTCAACATTTTCTGGGAGGCTCAGTAATCGCAAAATAAATTAAATAAATAATGTTCTCTTGTAATAATTAAATTAGCACCTTCTCAAAATTGTCGAGCAGTTTGGGAACCACTGATCTGTACGTTGTACTCACTGCCGGACGATATGCACGCCGAGGCACACCCTCGCACACACTCCCGCAGAAAGACACAGAGTGCCCAGCACGTGGCACGGCGATGGTAGTGGTTATCGGCACTGGACGGACCGATGTTTCGCTCGAGCGGGCCGCGTTATTAAATCAACCAACCCTCTCTCGTCGCGCAACCCCCGGCCGACCACCCTGCGGAGTTCCGAGCGAATCATCCACTCGGGCCTCGACGAACGGAACCTTTACCTCCGCGCGTAAAACAACGCCCTATTTTTAATTCCTCAATAATCGCCGACAAACTATGGCAACCTTGATTCCCGTCGACAATACTCGCGACGTCGTTGTCGGGAAATAATGGAATCGCGCCGGGCGAGCCGTGCAAGATATGTGATCGATTCGCTTCATTTTTTATTCATTACCGTAAAACACACAAGCAAAATATTACGTTCCGCTCATTGTAATACTGAGTGCCGCAGAATTGGCGGAAAACACACGGCGTTGGTTTCATGCGGATGATGCTTGTGCATGTTGGTCGAAATGTCAAGGCACTTCAATAATTTTCGAATTATATATATATATATATATATATATATATATATATATATATATATATATATGATTAAATAAAGAGCTGTTCGTGAATTCATAAGCTTCAGAGGAAAAAATTAATAATGGAACAATTATTAGTTATTCTATTTACAGATAATTTATTTTGATGGAATTTTAAATTAAAATTTATTTATTAAAAGCAAACGTTAAAAAGTTATCGAATATTTAAAAAACCGTCGATTTTCTCAATACACTCGTTAACGAAAAAGTAAAAGAGTATTTTCGCTCGAACGATAATAAATAGAAATGTATTTTCATTGTGGCTGGTCTAGTGGTCTCGGAAAAATGGAAAAAATCGGAATCCGAGATAGTAGTCCATTTGAATTATTCATCATAAATTTATTCTACTTGTAAAACTCACATTTTCAATTCTTTTTTCCTCTCTTTCCTTCTCTCTTTAATACAACCGTAAAAATATTGGTATATATATTTTTTAAATAATCTATTTCGATATCTTTTTCTAAAAAGTTGATTCTCTATTCACGGGTATTTTTCAAATAGCTAAGAAAAAAGGACTTCGATAATTTTATTAAGAAAAAGCTAACATTTTTACGGAAGAACGAATAAGAGAAAGAACGAAAATGCGAAAAACGTGTAGAAAATCTCAGCGTAGAGATATAGAGGTAACAGTTATGACTTTGAGACCGTCGAACCATACTGAAAACTTTCAGCTTGCTTTAATTCAATACCGCCTACGTGGAACACGCTCGTGAATTAGCCGCGCCAGTCTGCTACACGACCCTGCGACTACGAGACAAGCGATCGAGCAACGCAGCCAATGTTCTGCGATATTGCAGGGACTAGGGAGAAGTCTCTCTGTCGCAAGTGCCGCAATGTGTAACCGCTTCATCGACTCCCTCGTAGCGCAGGATCGCGATGTCGATCGATAACGTCTTATTTTTAGTCCCGGCGCGTCACGACAAAACCGTCTCGTGCTTCCTCCGCTCCTCCGGTGATGCCGCCTATACCGATCCTTGCCGTTCACGAGGACGCGACCGACGCCGAACAGAACACGTCGGCGAGGACGTCGTGTCGCGTCTCGGGTTATTAAAAAACGTGTGCGGAATGCGACGGGAGCGGCGACGAGAGATTCCGGCGCGTCCGCTGAATTGATATAACACGAATTTTCTTACCCTCCGTGCCGACCGAAGCCACGACCACTCTGACTGGTCACCGCCCGCCCGTAAAATCGATAATCCTCCTCCCCCGTGGAAACCCCCTTCTCCTACGGGGGGGGAGTGCCTAATAAATCGAGTCGCAGAACGAGAACAGAGCTGTTGACTCGTCTCGAGCTTCGCCCGAAATATCCTCGACGATTCGGATAACTTATTCATGTTACATGTATATATACTTATAGTTTTGTTCACTCGCGTCATCGATCGACAAAAAAGGATAAATATAATCATTCGTGTAGGAGTTATTTTGCGAAGTTATCCCGCACGGCTAATGTAATTTCAAAAATAATAATTAAAAAAAAAAAAACATCCGTGCATGTTGAATAAATCCGTTCATTTTCACGTTTATATGTATATATTCATATCTTTTAAATCATCGATAACATATAACTTATATAGATAACAACGTAGTATTAATAAATTTTGACTAATTTTAATTAATTTTGTAATTTAATTAAACAAGAAACATACGTAGTTTAAAAAGATTCTTAACCTCTACAGGACCGGCCCCTTTTTTGGACGACCTTTTTAGTTTTAGTGCTAGAACATTTCTGTCCTTGTCCAATGGGTTGAACTAAAAGACGGCGCCACTCCAGCGCCTAATATTAGGCTTCCGGTCCCGGAGAAGTTAATAATCAATTCCGAATAATCTCGCAGAAACATCGTTTTCTGAATCGCGTTCGTATTTCTCCTCATTTCCAAATTTAACGGAGACGTTTGAAACGTGTCGCGTCTGTAACCGGGCCGCTTTATATACCGGGAAGACTCGAATTGCAGATTTTAGTTCACTTTGAAGTCGAGACGTGAATACATTTTTCAGGAGCCACTGATACGGTTACCGTCGAGAACCGGGGATTTACGCGCGGGGTCCGCGTAAATAATGCAGGCCGAGCGGCAATAATCTAATAGCGATATAACCTGTCCTGTGTGTCGCAAGACAGGGCCGAATCATCCCCGCTCAAATGTGTATAAGCTGACGTCAAAGGGCGGCCCCGTTTATTTTTTAACCGTTTTAGAGAAATCTCCGACGGCAGCCTTTTATCCGGCTGCTCGCGCGCGCGGCTCTCTCCCGCCATTACTCTCCTGCGCGGCCCGCGACACCGAGACCGGAATCCTTATCACGGGGCTTCGATTTTTCCGCGGCGACCGGGGGAAAAAAAAGGAAAATAAAAAGAGAGAACGGAGAAACGCGCGACCCACTTCGTGGAAGAATACGCCACGGCGAGGTGTTTGACCTCACCGTGCGGCTGCACCGCGTGCACTTCGCGATTTCCGCGACCGGTAATCGCCGCGGTTATTAACCCCGCGATAGTCGGTAATCTCATAAAACGACCCTTCTTTCAAGCAGAAAAACAGCTTTCGAATACGAGAAAAGAAGCGAAAAAAAACCTTCATTCGTTCTTTGTTGTTCGTCGGATACAGATTTACGTAGTGAAAACATGATGCAAGAAAAAAAGTTGGTAATATCAGTACTTATGTCAGTGTAAATCACGTGCTACTATACTGGAGGATTAAAACGTTTATTCTACTGAGCTAACAAAGCGTTCTGTTCATGAAGAATGACAGTGATAATAACGTATATTTCTCGGGAAATACGTCGGGATCGAATGTAGTTCAATTACTCACAGCGCGAATCTGTACTCTCATTTATCCTACGCCGTGTTAAAAACGGAATAAAACGCACGGAGTAAAAACGGAATAGAATTACGATTATTTGCGAATTTTTATTTATCGGATCTTTTCACAATTAATCTTTTTTTTTTTTAAGAATTCTTCCCAGAAAAGTTTGTGGTACTTTTAGGCCCAGTTCCACAAACGTCGATTAACTTTTAACCCTAGGTTAACCTACTTTTTGCCTCTGTTTAACGTTCTCCATAGAAAGAGACTTTTTATTAAATTTTTAATAAAAGGTTCATATATATAAATTATATTATATTATATATTTATAGCGGCATAAATAAAACATGTTGTATAACAGAATTATGTACCTATGCCATGGAATCATTATCCAAAAGCGAACAAATACAAATCGCTATATGATAGTAAGTTATAGATATGTAGCAAAATAAAGATAAAATTTCAGAAACATACATACATATATCTCTGTACAAAATATCATAAAATTCAAAATGTGTAAACAAAAATGGTAAAGAACAGGCGAAAGAAAACCAAATACCTAAGGTGTGCAAGAATCAAATCAAGAACTCTTGATTAACTCTTGATTAATTCTTGATTTAACGCATGCAAATGTTTGAGAAAAAATATGAGTAATTCTACACTCTATTATAAAAGCATCCTCAAAAATGCAAGTTCTCAGATTACTTTGAGGTGTATCGCGTTGTCTAATGCAATCTATGCATCTCCGGAAGGATCAATGATACTATTATTACGCTGTATCCATGTTTACGCGTTGTTGACGGAGTTCGAAGCGTAGGTGTTCCGATCATCGATGATCCCCATGACGTGTTAACAGGCGTTGTCGCGCGCGCGCGCGTTTTCCCCATGACGTAATGAACGGTTATAAGAGTTGGCCGACGATCCTGCTCGAAGAACCACGACGACCATTGTGCCGAGAAAGATGCGAGTTAGAAGATCATGACACAGATCTGACAGTGTGTGTGTGTGTGTGTGTGTGTGTGTTGTGTTGTAACTGCGTGCAAACCACGCCTCCGCTGCACTTTTGCGTTGCGTGAATAGGCACGTACTAACTTCTGATCTTTGGAATCTTTCGATTACTAGCACTCGTTATTATTACGCTAGTATACAGTTAATGCACAAATGAAAAAACGCGCAACCGAGAGAACTTTTTATTACGAACTTGTGATTGATTTGCGATAATAACTTTTTTTCTGTAAATCACTTCATTTTTAGTTTATTGTGTAAGTTTGATGCACGCGAAATTTCTTGCAGTTACTTTGAAACACATATGTAAAAAATGTAATAATCGCGCGCGTACTTGCTACTTTATATCGACGAGCTACGGAAACGTAGTCGATCGTAATCTCTCTGTCGTGGCGTGCTTTGTTTTGCTCTAGTTATTCATCGATCATAGCAAACATAGTATGTACGTTTCGTGCGTTGAGAGAAACTACCTATAGCTGTTGTTGGCTGTAGCGCTGACTGCAAATAATTGAAAAACAGGGCTGGATATTTACTGAGAAAGGTTACTATCGCAAGCCGATTCGCCTTGCGTTCAGAAATATTATCGGAACTCATATATTTTTCATAACAATAGCTAGAAACATAATAGTATTACAATTAGGCTGATACTAGTATTATTATAATAATTCGATATCTGCAGTAACTCTGAAGATTTCGCGTAATGTAAGCGCTTCAAAGCCGACTCGTATCGCAATATCAAGACGAAAATGCATTCTTGATCTAAATACCCGATGACATCTTCCTCTCGAAGACACATATTATAATTCGCCATATCCATGTCGGTAACGTCTTACGTGACTCGCGCGGCGTGGTATGCGGTAATTATAGCGACATTGTCTTCGTGGCGTAATAATGCGGCGCGAAAAAGGAAGACAATCGCGTGTCAGTCTCGTCAGTTTCGTTCTTCTTTTGCGACTTTGAACCTGCGGCATGCCGGCTGCATGCCGGAAGGAAGTTTGCAATTTTCTTTCTCATTCGACCTTTAACGGAAAAGGCGAAAAGAGAGGAATGCCGATGAAATCCTGGGAAACGTTTCCAACTTTCAAGCATACGCGCGCGCAAAGGAAAAAATCCTCGCGAAACATCACGCTAGATATAGCTGTAAGTAATCTTCTGCTGTAAATCCCATACGCTAATCGGTTGTTTAAAAGCAAAGCTTTATTACGCGACGCTCGCGACGCAAACAATGGCGCTTATTTTTTACGACGTTAGTAGTAGCGGCATTAACGTTCGCGCGATTTACGTTCGGTGAATGGCTCACATTAAGGTGTTCCTTCGGCGAACAATGGTCACGACATCGTGAACAGCTGCTTATGCGTTTTATGTAATATACCGTATTTAAGGGGATTTGTTTAATGCATTTACGGCGAATCTGACCGCAGAGAAGGACTTAAGGAGCTTCTGACGCACGCGACATTACATGCGACAGACTTTCGGAGCAAGCACCAAAAAGCAGAAAGGTGTTGAAAGAAAAAGAGAAACAAGAATGTACAAAGTGGAAGCCGTAAAGGCGGTTTCTTACAAAAAAGGAAGAAAAAAACGGTAAATAGAGAGGCGATGGTAACAAAGGAGAAAAAGAGATACAGGAAACAGTAAGAAGAAAGATAGTGCAGGCACGGTAAGTGCCGAAGGTAGAAAGTAGGCGTATATATATAAAGAAGTTAGAGGGAGAAGTATACGAAAAGCACACGGAGCAGAAAGGAGGTGAAAGTAATTACAACAGCGTGGTGTATTTAGTTTCATGAATAAATTATGTACTCTTCGTGCAGTTTAACAAAATTACCATACACCAGCACTTTTCATTTTCGAGCAAAATCAGATTGAAAGAATATATAATGACGCGATAACGTAAGTTATTCAAATACAATTAAACTAGAATTAAAGTCAAAGTGCAATTGGAAATTAATATCATGTAAGTTTTATCGCACGTTCGTTCTAATTTTTATAAATAAAATTATTAAATAATGTTTAATTATTCCAATATCCTAGATATAAGATTTTGGACCAGTCTATGTTTGCCGAATTTGATCGAGCACAAATTCGTTTCCAACACGCTGTTAGTTCTTGAAACACGCACCAGGAGATTAATTGATGGAGTATAATTAAATCAATCTGACGACAAGCTGAAGTCTCAATGTGAGAGAGTCAAATTATCGACTTTTTCAATGCGGTTTAATAAGACACTAATTTAAAAACATCGATAAATTAAGGAATAGCTATAAGAAGTAAAGTAAGGCAAAATCAGAATAGATGTGTGAAAAGAAATTAATAACGTAAAAATAAAAGTATATATAAACGAGAATTAAAAAAAGTCTCGAATTCATTTTGTCCGCTTCCACGGCCGGATCTTTCCCGAGAATCGTCAAGGCTTCACGCTTCGCGACAAATGAAAGGACCGAATTGGCTTCCACGTCTCATAGGGTTTGATCAATCCGTGCACGTCCCTCGGGGTGGGAATATCGATTCGGCTCTTTTAAATAAATGATACTCCGTCGTTTCTACTTACAGAATTGGCTCACCGACCGGCGCGGCGGCGCGGCCGTTCCTGCGATTTATTAGCGCAGCTTCGTTAATGGCCTTAAAGAATTAGCCGGCGACAGTTAGCCAGGCTGCGCAACGAGTCGCAACCTCTGTGCTGCGCGACTGTAGGTACTTTAAGCCGACAGGACGACGGTCTCTCCGGACGAGAGACGTTAAGGGGATTAAAGCAAACTTCGTCGAGCAGATAACGACTATGCACGGCCCGTCGACGCATTACGCGGCGCGCGTGGATGAACCTTGAAATCTACTTAAATGTACGCACGCCGGCATCACAGTTGCAACTATCTCCGTCCTTTTAGAAATTTCAACGAAGTTACGCGACGGATATCGCAGATCAGCCGTGATCCAATCGTATTTATCATCGCCGAACGAAGTTACGTCTCTGTACGTCATCCTTTCGCTGTACCTACTTCGATGTATCTTTGCATCTTCCTCATTTACGAGTCACATCTCCCAAGAATAAACTTCGAAAACGCAGTCTTCTCTTGCGCTCTCGGAAGTTTTTCTTTTCGGTATCATGCGACGATTCCTGACGGCGATTTTATTTCCATTTCGAAGGCCAACTTTTTTATTTTGTTTATCTTCGAAATCTTAGACTCGATCTAATTTAAAGTTGATCCACGTGGAATTTTTGAGAAAAATAAAATGTAACGTATTTATTAGTATTGACAAAAATGACGATACATGCACTTGAAGAATTTATTGTGAAAAATTTTCCGGCGATGTGGTGAAGTTTATATAATAATTCTCAATTTCTCGACAAAGTATAACGTAAAGAATGCATTCGTAAAATTTCCATGTGCATACATCCGGAAAGTTACAATTTATTTCTTGTTAGCGTTACTATCGCATAAACGTTTCCTGCAGCGATATGTTAGATTCCCCATAAAGAAATGTCGGAATTAGCGAAGAAAACCTTCTCGGGTAAATCTCTCCCCTCGTAAATATCCGTGTACGACATCAATTTCGCGTTCGGCCAAATGCTTCGCGGCTTTCAGAAGGCGTTATAAAAGCGAAATCTTTCATTTAGCGTCGCTCATAGCGATTCCATAAATAATTCCTTCGAGACCGCGAGATATGTTTTTTCCCCCACCATAATCTGGCCCGATTAATCACGGTTGCACGCGCAAGAGGTTCGGGTCAAAGAAAACGTATTAAAAGCTATTTCAGCTGATTTCAAGAACTCGTTGCGGCACGCTTAACGCGGATTTGCCGTCTCCCTTTGGTGATCTCCCTTTGGCTGTGTAACGCGTAGAAATTACATCGCTACACCTATGGATGTGCGAAGGTCCGTAAACGTTTACGTCGCGGATTACGTCAGCGAGTTGCGAGTAGCTCCCGTGCTTTTCTCGCGGCGGCACGATTAATGTGGGGCAGTACGGACGAAGCTTTGAAATTTAAATCGTCGATGGCAGATGGTGAAACCGTATATCCCGCCCCGTGTATACCGTATAATATAGACCGCAGAAACAGTCGCAATAAAAAGATCGAACGCACGACAAGCACATATTTATTAATCGAATGCTGATACACGTTCTGGCGGCCATTCTCATAAATTTTAACGAGACATTGTTTTTGTAATCTATTACATTTCTCTAAAAGTTTCTTTTTAAAACTTAACCGTAAGATTTTAAAGTTCTTAAGTAAATTATAGCATATTCATATCGTTAACTTGATACAAATTTAAAGGAATTTTACTAACAGTATAATTTTACTTTAGTTTTTGTTAGTCTTCGTTATCGAAAAATTTAACTATGTATTAATTATCTTCTCTATACCTATGCAATTTCTAGCTTGACTCATTTATTACAAGAGAATACGTTAAGTTAGATATATATATACACGGAGAAAATTTTATATTAAAATTTACTATGCTGTCCCACCAACTGCGGACCATCAAGACGCACAAGTTTAAATGCTATTGTCTTATAGTAAAATAATTATAGCATTAAATGCTATGATCGTAGCACTAAATGCTATGGACATAGTAATTTTACTATAAGACTATAGCATTTAAACTTGTGCGTCTTGATGGTCCGCAGCTAGTGCGACACCATAGTAATATTTACTATAAAATTTTCTCCGTGTATAATATTTAGTCTGTATTTTGCTCTATTCTTCAATCATTACACGGAAAGAACGGTTTTGCTGAAGTATCTAAAAATTTAGCTACATACAGATGTGAAAATAATTATGTAGAACACTCAAACTGATTGCTAAAATGTCAAAGTTTTTTACAGCGTTATCATCACACTTCAGCGACCTACTATATAATTATTTTGATGACGCAACAAAATTATTTTCAGATCTAGCTAAATTTTTAGATACTTCAGCAAAACCGTTCTTCCCGTGTACGCTCGAATTACGCAGTATTCACGTAATCGCGTGCGGTCTAAATTTTTCGGCGGATCTACTTTCAGATATATCGTGACGATTTAGGTTGCGGATATTGGATCTCGAAATAGTAACAATCTATTCCGAGTAAGCAATTATGGTTTTCACTCTGCTTTCACCGGCCGACCGATCGCGCGAATATAGCCTATATATTTTTCATCCGATTTCGGGAGACTCGTCCGTCGTCGCGCCGTGATGTGCGTTAGTTGTCATTAGATTCGCGCCCAATTAACGAGAGCATGTGCGACGGTACAAATCACGTAACGCCGTGACGCGCGCGTGTGGCATCGCAAATAATTAATAAATCGCGAGCGCAATCACTGCGCCGATGAATAAATTACGGTGTAATCAACGCTGATTCCCCTTGTCCGGTGCATCAGTTCTTCATTACTTTCGCAATCGCGGGAGGTCGCGCTGATTTTTTTCGCGTTGAACGTTCCGCAAGTTCGACAATGAAAAAAACGTCTCTCCGGAATTAAAGCTTTCGCTCGCCGACAGTAATTTCCAGCTTCGGGATGAAATTGTATGTCGGAATAAATTATGCGCCGCGCAGAAAGCACCGAGCCGAAATAAATTATACGTGTGTTGAATGAATCACGCGAATGCGACGTGAGTAGTATCTCATTCCTTCAGCTGAGAGTTAGAAAAATTACGTGGGAACAAGTTAAGTGGCTTGATGAAGTTTGACTCGGTAACCCCGGACTTCCTCTTTTATATACATGATATTTTACATAAAAAAAATCGCGGATCCTTATCTATAATGTGTAGAATCGCGTAATTTTCTTTAATGTTTCGTGCACCTCGCTCTTCTCCAGAGCATTAATTAAAAACATACTTTAAGAAACAATATCATTATACGTATTCAATGAAAAGAAATATCCAAATCTGCGTGAATAATTAAAAATCAACGTAAAAACTGACCGTCCCGTCATTTCTCTTATAGGGAAAGATTCGCTTTTTATACTACAGAAATATTGACTTTTTATTCATATTCACGATGAAAATTAAAAATGAAAATGAACCTGACAGTTTTCCCTTCTGAAACTAGAAATAACTGGAAGCGAAAAGACTCGATCCATGATCGACGCCACGAGTGCGTACGTATACTTTATCTGTCACACGACGTAGCATTGTAGACCATTGCAGATTAAACGCATATTTTCATGTATACAAAGTTCATCATCCGTATGTTTACATCTCACATCTCGTTTCCGCTTGTCGATAGAAAACACGCGTTTAGTTGTATTTACGATTTACGCGAATTTTTTTCCCCGCAGTTCAGTTCGCATTGGGCTTTATTTTTTTTTTTGCCTATCCAGCGTTGTATAGCGTGCAAGCGAAAAGCTGTCAAAAGCGGTCGCTTTGAAAAGCACATGCTCGCGAATATTTTCGGCAAATTCTACCCTTGCTTGGTTTTCCCTTAATTCCACGCGCTAGTCATCATTTATATGTTAATTCCACTTGAAATAAAAAAGACCAATGGTTGACATATTCGCAGGAAATTATTTTTCCTTGAAAAAAAGCCCTGTATATATATATACATAAAGCTTGCAGTACAAATCTTCTGTGAAAATATTTATGCGGTGTAAAAAGGAGAAAAATGTCTTTTTTATCTTTTTCTAAGTAAATAAATTAGAAAAATAACTTCTCTCTTTAAATTTTTGTTTGTGACATTTAGCGCTAAAGTTTTTTTTTTACATCTCTCGTTTCAACTTTATTTTTAATTTTTTAACTTTTTAAAAATATTAACCTTAATATTTTATTGCTTTGTATTACAGCCTGTAAGCCCAGATGTCAAGTCAATACAGGATCCTCAATCAAAATGGCTTCCTCCGAAAGTAATTAATTGCGGCGAACGTAGCTGTTATTACCGAGACCCAAGAAACCATAACATTCATACACGTGTAATTTTATTTAATACAACTGTCGAGCAATAAATTCGCGTTTAATTATTCTGCTGAATGAGATTGTTTTGTTGAGTTTATTCTAAGAAAAGCGAACGACTTGCTTTCGTTTACTCTCGCTGCAAACTGTAGAGAAACTGAAATACGGACTGCTGCACACCATTATCCAGTTGTTTTCGTTTTCGAGAGATTGATTTTTCCGTGGAACGGAAAATGTTTGTACCAGTATCTCAAATATACGTGCCGCAAATCGAGGCAATTTTGTGATATATTACTTTAATCGCATATAGAGCATCAGTTATATAACTGATTTTATATACTAAAGCAATAATGATATTAATATTGACAATCAATTTCCGATTGGTATTTGAGAATAATCGATAAAAACAAAGTCTTGATATAATCAAACTTAAAGGAATGTGTCTCATAAAGTTACCTCGTCGTAAAATAACTCCGGTGATATGATAAGAATTTAAATATCGTACTCACATATTTATGTACATCAACTATACATGGTTTTAAAACTTATATTTTATACGCTAAGTCAAGCTTTTTTCTTTAAAATTTAGATATACATGCATTTCATATATCGTAATCCGCGTATTTTGTACCGTCTGTTGATATGTATTTTTTTTTTTTTTTTAGAATCCTCTGCCATTTTTGCATTTCATATTTAAAGAGTAGTTTTGCGGTATTTTGCGCAGCCTCATGCAAATAATCATCCTGAGAGTAATCTGAGGTTTTACTACTTCTATAATTTGAGTCAAAGGGATGGCGCGCTTCTGACACATTCCTCTTTCGACACAGCGCAGCTTTGCAGGGTAAAGTTGCACATGCAATTAAATGCTAAACGTTACGAGAATAGATTTAGAATGAATGTATCCAAGTGCAATATTAAATTGAATCCTGCCATGGAATTATATAAATTAATCGCTGCGACGCTTTTGCATCGCGCATTGTTATGTTACGGTATTAATACTGAGCAAATTGGATATCGCATTAATTTGTGCGTGCAGAGGAAACGGAGGAACTCGATTAGTTTTGAAAAAGTAGATTATATCACACAAATAACAAAATATAAACGTAATCAGGATAAATTATACAATAACAATATCCGCCGACGCAAAAGGAAAAATTACATATGATATAATAGTTAGTATACGATGATTTAATAATCCGCGAATCTGTGTTTCACACAATAATACAAATTATAAAATCGGAAAAATTATAAAATTAAATATAGATCCCAGATTATAAATACCAATTCGGTTTTAACATTTTTTTGTTTATTAGCCGATTTTTAGTACTTTTTTAATTAAAAAAAAAAACCTAAATTTGAGAAAGTTATAGCTTACTAAAGTTTCTTTGATGACGGCAATTTCAAAAGGTATGACGTCATTTCTTATATAAGGTATGACGTCACAGCACATTTTCGTGTACTATATTTTCTTCAATTTTGAAGATATTGCAAAAGTTCAAAAAGTTTACAAAGAAAGTATGCCATGATCTATCAGACCGCTTAATAAAAAAAATGTATGTTAAAACCGAATTTGAATTAATTATATGAAATATTATACTATATGTACTATTCGAGTGTATATACTATCAAAGCATTTTAATTGAAAAAATGTCACCGAAATTTTTTCAGCAATAGAACTGATGCCGCTGAATAATCAGTCAATAGTAATAAAATCGCGTTACGCATGGAATAAAACAAAATTAATATCATCCTTTATAATCTCCATCTTATGAAGTCACTTTCATGATACAAAATTAAATTTTTTTTCTTTCGCACGGTTACTCCGAAATTACTACAAGGTAGATACTAAAATGCTAATCGCATGCGACACACCACCGCTGTTCATCCGCTGTTATGCATTTCCTTGTAAACCCTCTTTTACATGACATGACATAAGTCATTCGACACACACACACACACACACACACACACACACGAACGAACTGCATCATAATTCCCGCCCATGATCCAGGCTAATAACTTGACGTTACAGAAAATTTTTCATCGCCGCGTGTATCTAGCTTAAAATAATATTTATTCTGTTTCATAAAAGCGCTTATCAAAAAATGAAAAATTTTAAAACTTTCAGGACATTTTCGCTAAGAAAAAATTTATTCTGCATTAATTAAAGATTGCGTCGTTCAAATAGCCATCCGGTGAGTTTTGGATGCTCTGCGTGATAAAATGAGACAAACCTAAATTTATCACATCAAATACTGATAATTTAATAGATATAAGAGAACTCTACACGACAATCTCCTACAATTTTTAAAAAATTATAATCGTGCATCTGTATAAAGAGAATTGTGCAACGATGAGGTGCGGAAATAGGGAGTATCAAATAGCGGATATTCTCGAAAGCGATTCAAAATCATCGCGCATCGCTATATCGAATGCTTTTAGGCGCGTTCTTTTTTGTTCAACAAAAGGCCTGTTTACGGCGATACGGCATACGGCGTCGATATAACAAGTTGCATGCATGCACGCATGGCCGCGTGCGTGAAACGGGCGTGACACCTCCAGGCATAAACGAGATATTAATGCGATGACGATCACTTTTGCCTCGTGACTGATTTAAATGACGCTTTTTAATGGCCGGAGCAGATTTAAATGGCGACGCAGCGTTGGAGTATATCGGAAAAATTAACGATCCACACCCACCACTACGCACAGCTGGAGTAATCAAACCGAGAGAGAGTGAGCGTTTTACTAGTGATTAAATAAAGGAAGTTTCGATAGTATCGATCGCGCGTGTACGCGAGCGGATTATTTATTGCGCGCGGAAGACACGCCTCGTATGACAAAGCCGCAACCCTAAATTTTCGTGAGTTAATATCGCTAATGCCGTCATCGGAATGCCCCACGTTCGAGTTACATATATATATGACGTGACAAACCCCAAATTTCCGTGAGCGCGAATTAATTTCCAGCTTTGGAAACGCCTACGTTAATTTATATGGCGGGCGCAACGGGCAGAGCGGCTAAATTTTCACGGACCTTAGTTAGCGTTATATTTCGCTCTATCGGAAATCTCGCATTAAATTAATACACGGTAACGGCTCGTCAATGCGTGATTAAAAATTCACGCGGCAATATCATTAACAATAGTTAATTCATTAACTATTATTATATTATCACCGTTACTGCAACGCGCACACTGAATTCTATATCGCGCGCGCGCGCGCGCGCCCGACAAAGCCCAAACTTCCATGAGAATATGATTAAATATATCGTCCCTGAAACGCCCCCGTTAATTTATACGGTGCAACGAACGTTACGCGAATTCGAGTTAATGTCACCAGTATATGACTTTCGCGCGAAGCGGCGATATTACACACATGTAGCGAGCGCGAAATTTTTGTCGAGTTCGGTTAATCACGCGGTGGTCGCGCCGGTATTAAAAGTCACGGTTGCATGCACGCGGCGGCGCGACAAACGTTGTCGCGCGTACAGTTAAAAACAGTTAAAAACGCTTCCTACGCGCTTCGAAACGCGCGGTTTCATTATCCTAGATGCGCAATTAACGCATCCTCCCCCGCGCGCGCGACCCCGCCGCCGCGGCGCGGCGTAATGGTCGACGACCGCGTCCGTGGGTGGCAGATCATTTTCAAATTATAAGGGATCGATTGGGTGCGGGACGACGATACAGTCTCGCGATACGCAAATTGTTTGTTATATTGCCGTTTATGGGGATGTTTTATCGCGCGCGCTATACCGAAGCGGCCGCTTTCAAAACTACATTATTGTTGCACGCAGCGCTGTTAATTATTGCCGGGGGGTAATGGGGCGATATTAATAGAGAAGCGTTGTTGCGCTGGATGATCGCGACATTCGCAACGCGGGGGGGGAGGGGTTGGCAGATCGGAAAGAGAGAAACGAATATATGAATCTCGCACCGGGTGCGAACTGATAGCGAATTCGGGCGCTTGCACTAGTGCATACTGAGTGCGCACTAAGACTTGTTCTTAATCAATTGTTATTATTTACAGATATCTTAAATACTTCTTAGTCTGTAAAATGATTTGTACAGCATCCATATAGATATTACAGATTGTTTTATTGGCTAAAAAGTTTTTAAATATGTATTTAAATGACTTTAAATATAAAAATAGATTATAAACAAGCCTTAGTGCGCACTCAGTGTGCACTAGTGCAAGCGCCCGAATTCGCTATGAATCTCTCTCTCGATTTTCTCGGAACGAGACCGGAACGCGAAAGAAAAATATACGGCTGCGACAAAAAAAAATGAGGAGGCTAATTCAAGATTACAAGTATCTTCTTCGCAGCTTTTAACTGCATTTCCAGAAAGAGAAGCGCCAATTAATTCTCTATTATACTGCAGCGTGTTTCTACGTAACAAGCCAAATATACGACAAAAAGAAAATGAACCGTGCGCTCCTTCTGCGAGATCTGACATTTATGGCGTCTCTTTTTCTCTCTCCCTCTTTCTCTCTCTTGCTCGCTCTCTCTCTCTCTCGCGATGATACGCGATTTTCGCGAAGCGCAATATTGCTACAGAAAACATGCGACAAAAATGCGTTTTTGTATTCGTATAATAGAAGCTCGCTGCTCTCCAGCTCGCGCACTGAAATAATGATTTAAAAAAAAAGAGAGACGCGTGCAACACGGAGAGAGTCAAATCGATCGGTATCGAGGACTGCTACGAGTCGCTTCTTTACACGGCCCACGGTCTCTCACCACCCACACTGGATGCCCACACGCGCACACATACACACGCGCGCGCGCGCGCGCGCACGAAGAGAACGCGGGCGTGTTAAAATTTCCATGAACGATGAACGTCGAGCGTCGCGCGTGTATACCTCCTTTTCGCCATCGAAACCTCGTTTCAAGAACCTACGAGGCTCGCCGGACGGTAAACGGAAGTATATACGGCTTGATCAAACTATACGGACGTGAAACCGCATTTTATATCGCGCTTCGAACGTTACGAGTCGCTATAAATAATTGTGCTCGCCGATACACAATTGCGGTCCTCTCCTCGGCGATCACGTTAAGCTTTTTCTCGCTACTACGATTTCACATTAATGCGGAGTCACGTTCTCGTTGATGCAATCGATTATTTCTGATGTCATCGAACGTGTGCCTTCCTTAACTCGCGCATTTTTAAAAGATAAACGTTTCGTGACGAGGATCGCTTCGCGTAATATTAATTACAAAAGTACTAAAATACTAAGTAAATTAATAATAAATATTGTCGACAATTTCTTTATGTATCTTCTCTCCGATACACGTTAGAAGAACAACGCGGCGTGAGGTGAGTCGACGCGTTTTACTCCAGACTTCTTTCGTATACTTTCCCGAAAACGGTGCCCGGGATTAAAGGCAGGTGCAAGGCAAGGCGATCGGCATCGCGGTCATTGATCGGACCGTTTGACAGCCGCGCGCCATGGCACCGGGCCGGAGAATCGCGGCAGCGGAGTATATATCGGCACGTTGATTTCGGAGCGAAGGAAAAAAAGCGGAGTTTCGCGGCAACACTACATCGATCGGCGGTCAGAGGCGCCTTGCTGCGCCTGACATTTCCCCGGCTCAAGGGTGAAAGCGTCGCGTGAGCGAGCTCCCGATCCGTTCGCGTTCCGCGACTCCACCGCTCGCACCGGCGAAGGAAAAAGGTACGAGAACGCAAGAAACATAAAAATGTGAGAGAGAGAGAGAGAGAGAGAGAGAGGGAGACGCGCGCGAGACAATTCGACGAACGGATGGATTCTTACCTGTACCCGGCAGACCGACAGGACGCCGAGCAGCGCGGCCAGCGCCAGCATCCCCTTCATCCTCTTCTTCCTCTTCTCGGGCACCCACCTACGATCCCACGATTCTCGTCGGGAGAGATGAATCCGCTCCGAAGATACTCTCTCGCGACAACTCCTCGCGTCGTCCCTTCCGCCTCCTCTTGCCGCGGTCGCGGGGAGCGCGAGGTGCGTCGTTGAAACTCGTCGTACGCGCCCGCGAACGAAACTTGTGGGATACTCGGTGCTCGGTGCGTGTACGTAGCCCGATATGTGTGCGGTTTTCGATATGCACGGCGCGCGGCGTGTTACACCCGTCGCGATATACCACCGAGAGCGCAGCGTAACTACTGCTGCCCGCCGCCGCCTGGGTGGGTCGCTCGCTCGGCTCGGCCGTGAAAGCAAGATGGCGGCGCGCGTCGGCCGGTACGCCGCGCCGCCGCGCCGCGCCGTTCCAGCCCGCGCCGGCCAATCAGCGCGCGGCCGGCGCGTTCACATGCGCGCCGCGGCCAGTCGATAATGTGGCGGGAACGCCGCGGGTTCAAACGGCGCGCTCCGACAGCGCGCGACTTTCCGCGATTCGATTAGGCAATTAACGCGCGGGACCGCGCCGCCGAGGATTTCAATTAGCTCGATTGGCGCCTAACCGGGGCGGTAGCGGCTAAATGAACGCGCTTCGTGACAAATGCGCATCTAATTTCGATCCTTACCTTTCTACTTTGACAAAGGTAATCGGCGCTCATTCGACTCGCTTAATCTTGGCGAGAAAATATGTTCATATTCCGAAATAGATCCTTAAAAAAAATATATATATATATATATACTTGTAAAATACAACAGAGAAAATAAATTAATAAATAAATGTGGGAGATACTATTTTAATTATTGAAAAGCTCTTGCGCGATAAAGATGTCGCGCAATGTAACGTAACGTAATGTAATTCTGTATATTTTGAGCAATAATCGGACGATACTTAATTGCATCAGCTTGTTATCGTTTTTCAATCAAACTAATAAACGTCGGTGTTCTTAATTGAAGAAATCGATTCCGCGAGAGGATTATATAGAGACGGGAAATTTTGTATAAGTATTATAATTATACAATTTTATTCTCTTTAATCTTCTATTTTTTCTCCTTTATTCGGATACAATTATTTTTCCAGATTATACTTCTGTACACGGTTTTATAAATTTGTTTATCGTAATATTGCGAAAACACTGAAAATTTATATTGGAAATTGGCGTTAAATCCGCTCATGCGGGATTAAACGTATATTTTAATATACAATTTCCCGGTTTGTATATACGTCAATATCTTTGATTTATTTGGACTTTGAGGCACTCATTACTGATGCGTATCGTTTATCATTAAATTATTCGACAATTTCAAGTAGCGCAATGTCGCGTGCGTTTAATGAGTTTATTTGCGGTCGCAAATTACAGAGGTGTAAGAGACCGCAAACGCCACTGTCAGAATTACGGAAATCTCTGAATTCGCAGGTCTCTGCAGTACTCTCTGCACATGCCGGGCGAAATATTTCCGAACAGAATTATTACCAACTTTGTTGCCTGCGTAATTGAAGCGGTGCCCGGAATAACGTTGTTGCCTGCGCCACGCCACTTTTCAAACTTTACACGAATTAATAAAAGCATTTGTTTGACAGAATATTCAACGAAGTGGCTATTGCGTCTAGAAACATTTTAATAACTCGCGGTATTCATGTAGATATATATTTCGCTATAAACAAATTACACGCATTATTTGAACTCGCTTCTGAAATTTGCTAAAACGGAGGAATTCCCTCGTGATTAATCGCAGAACTTTATTACGAAAATACGTGATACGAATCGCTTTAAAAAAAAACCCCCCGTGGTTTACTTGCTTTGATTAACGCTGCACAATTAATTTGCACTCCGATAAAGAAAACGACTCTTTGCGATTCTCATGTAATTCGAGAAACGAGCGCCGAGACCCATCCCGATCGTAAAAATGCGAGATGTGACTCCTTTTGCCAATTAAAGAGGCTCTCCGTTCTTTATGCCGGAAGAGAATCTGAGAGAATCGACCCCGGCCGCTATAGCGGTCGATGAAGAAGTGAGAGTCCGCTGCAGTAAATTGATCATACCTATGCAAGAAATCGAGGCGATTCGGCGAAGGAGACGACGACGAACTAGGTGGAGAAAAAGGAGAAGACGAGAACGGAACGGAAGTGGCGGTGGACGACAACGAAGGAAGAAGAGAGGACACGTGGAAGAAGGGGGGTGGGGGGCGAAAGAAGAGGGTGCAGCGGAGCAGAAGTTGAAATGTCTGCATCCATGGCAAAATCAACAACCTGTAGATACGAACTCCCGGCTGCCGCTATCGCTACGGCAATAAGGTAACAAAGAAATCATGTTACCGTTCTATGGAGCACCACTCGAGGGGAGTAAGAGCGACGAGAAAACCGTGCAAATATTCTTCGACAATTCGGGATCACGTGTGCGCGCGACTGCGAACACTCTCGCAAAATTCGCCTTTATAGAGGGAGGAAAATGTTTTGTTCGACACGACCGCGTCGACGGGGAGTCGCTTCTCCGACGAGAGACGGCGAAAAGTCCTCGATTCTCGTCACATCTCCTTAAATTCGCGCTTTTTGTACGCCATTCGCGTTTGCTATCAACTAGCTGCCTTAACAAAATTTTCCCTTCTGTACACGCGGGGTAACGGGAGGAGATTTCTCTTCGTAAAAATGCTGCGCGTTAACGGTTTCCGAGTTAAAACGATTACCAGGGGCTTCAGCGAATTAAGCCACGGGAGAGGTCAGAATTGATTAAAACGTTTGGTTCTTCCGGATTTTATGTTTGTAAAATACGACTTTCCGGATTTAGTTACCGAAATGTTTAATTCTATGGGGAGATAGGAAAGAGAACGTCTGGATTACAAATTTTGACGGAAACTTTAAGCTTACTCCGGTTATCAAATGTTCCACAATGCGTTCTATTGTAGAATAGCAATCCAATACAATTGTACAATAGTTTTCTGTACAATAATCCAAAAAGAGCGACAGCGTATCGCCAATTAGAACTATTTTATCCAGACTTCCTCTGCAACGAAACACAAATCGCGAAGCAGCGCTCGGAAATGGCGAATTACAATGTGGCGGCGCTCGCTCTTTCCGCTAATTTATATTAAAATATAATTTAGCATTTCAGCCACGTCGGTCAGCTTTGAGCGTTAACCAAAAGTGCATTCCGCCGAAGAATAATTTTTTTAAATCCAAGCCCGGATTTTTTCACAACTTGCTTTACAAGTTAAAAATGACGTTCGGACTGAAATACGTTACATGTCCGCTCGAAAAATACATGTATATATAATCCAGAGCTCGGATTTAAAGTCTAAATTTTTAACACATTTTACACTTTTTTTCTATATCTCCCTTTGTATTACGCATTCATATGGTTTTTATATTCCCCGCGATTACGCGAACGGCCATTAATTAAATGACCACATTTGCGCGAGAAGCGGCTGACAATCACCCGACCGCGACCTACCTTCTAAATTTTTTGCAAAACGCGGTTAAATAAACATAACGTTGTTTACAGTGGTCGTAACCGAAAAATAAAACCGATGTTTTTAATCGATCCCCTCGTGCGTAACTACATGCAATCGTTACAACACATCGTTAGTTACGGTAATTGGCTCCGCGCGTCGAAATAGTAATTTTGCCATTCGACGTATCGCGCTCGCAGAGCTGCGTCGCGATACGCGGCGCTGAAAATAATACGCTAACGCGGCCGCGGGGAATCCCGCATTTCAGAATCAATTACGAGCTCGTAAATTGTGGCACTGGTTTTATTTTCTGCTTTTTTTTCTTTCTCTCTCTCTCTCTCTCTCTCTCTCTCCATATGTTATCTCACGCTGATGGAAAGTATGATAGAAAGGAGGAGAGCGAAAGAGAGATCTGCTCTAATACCGTTCCCTCGACGATAATTACCGAGCCGTGAAGACGGTCGCGGGTCTTCAAAGACCGCGGTGTTTCGAAATTGCGGTTTCTTGAAGGGGCCGCACTTTGTGATGAAAGCGGGAAAGGTAACGAAATGAGAGCAGAAAGGGTGCCGCCGCGCAAAGTAACGCATTAAATTTCCAAACAGGGTGGTCCGTTCTCCTCTCGCAACAGCGCGGCCATTTTTCAGTGATAACACCGTGAGGGCCGTCCTTGCGATAAAATGCGACGGACAATCCGCGGTATCTTCCAACGCGGACAAATGGGGCAGGTGCGTTTGCGGATCCGCCCCAGATAACGGGGACCCTATCGCGAACGACGTAAAGAAATACTGTTGCTTGTTTCTTTTGTTATTCATTAGCTGCCCAATATCTTGCTTATTTTAATTGCGGAACTGAAATCTTATTTGTTAATATAATTTAGATATCATTAACAATAGTTTGAAGATAAAGAGAAAAAATGTAAAACAAATAACGAAGAAATGTGGATATATGCTATATATTATATGTTGTTAAATTTAGAATGAAATCTTAATCTTTTACGAAATGAGCTTTTGCGGCTATGTATTTCTCTTTTGTTTCTTCAATGAATAATGAGTAATGTAATACGTAATAAATTAACATTTTTACCATAAGCAAGAGATCACAAATACGAGCAAGAACGAAATATGCCTTATAAAAAATTACATAGCTCTAGAATTAGACATACAAGTCAAGTGAAGGTGAGTTCGAATATCACAAGCGCACGAAAATAGCTCGTTTTAACCCTGGCAATGAAAACGTGACGGACCTGTGCGGTATATATATTTTTTTCGCCCCTACATAATCGAAAAATAAATCCGAACACCCGAAGTTATACGGACTCCGATATTCGGCCCAAAAAATTCACCGCGAAACGAGTTCACTGATCCAAACAAAAAACAATCCGGCTGAAAGGAAAGCGACTTTTATTTTACCGCACTTTATTATGATTCTCGGTTCCCGCAATCCCGCAATATGAAAGAGCATAAGGCAAATTTGCGAGGGAAGGAAGAACGTGATTATACCATTAAAAATTAAATTACTAAATGTACATATCGTATTATATTTTTTTTGCCGAGAGAGCTCGGATAAGCCGGAAGAGCGCGCTTCTGGAAAATTGAATTCTTTTGAAATTTTCGCCAGGATCAGAGAATTCTCCTCGTCACTCGATCGCGCGACTCGCCCCGCTCGCGCGAGTGAGCGAGTACCGACATCAAGCGAGCCAACAACGCTCTTGTCTTTGGCCTTTTTCGGCGGGCACATGAAAATGCATGAGTAGGTAGCCTTGGCCCGTGTGCCTTCGCCCGTGTGTCGGGCACCGTAGCCGTACTGGTTACCCTGGAAACGGTATCGATTTCAACCCTCAGCTATGCAGTAGGAAACCAGCACCAGCACCATGGGGGTCTCTTCACCCTGAGTTTCGACGAGGCGCACGGAGCCCGTTTCGACAACCCGATTACAAGGGCCTCTGCCTCTCTCTCTCTCTCTCTTTCTCTCTCTCTCCTCCCCCGCTTGCGAATGAACGCCGTTCATTCTCTCTTGTCCGAGTCCCTTCGAGGGTTTGTCCTAGGACCTAGCAATAAGCGCTTTTCTCTCTCTCCTTATCTCTTTCTACCTTCCTATCGCTAGTCTCAATCATCTCTGTTTCGCTAATTTGCGAAACCGTATGCACCTCTCGGCCCGATTGCTCCGGCCCGAAAGTTATTGTTAGCGCACCGCAAACTGCAAATAGCCCCTCGATCCTCATAGTAGATGATGGATTTGCGGATCTTCCTAATTACACGTGGATTGCATTATCGTGGCGCGAGAGTGTCGACTCTGTGCGAGTATAATTGGAATATTCAGTCGAGATTATCGGCGGGATTATCTGCTGCGATTGTGTGCGATGATAGTGCCCAGAGTGGCGATGGTGATTAGTTGAAGATTTAAAGTAAATACAGTTTAAAGTAAATGACGAGATAATGGCCTGCTATCATAATAATATTTGAAAAAGTCTGACAGCACTTGAGTTTGAACCAATTACCGGAGATTTCCATTTGATCTAGAGGTCTGCGCGCGGGTCTAGGAAAGAGTTCTTCCATTAAATTTATCGACACGTGAAAAGCATGTCATATAAAAAAAATTTGTCACACGGGAACTGTGTTAAATAAAGAAGCGCGGTTGTCAAGTCCTACAAAGTAAGTGATAACTCAGGACGGATGTAATTCGTGAAATTGAAGTGTTACGGCGAACTTGGTAGTTCAAGAGAGAGAAGGAGACCTCGAGCAAGCGTCGCGACGTCGCGACGCGGTCGAAAGGATGACAATCCTAAATGCATAGAATATTTTAACGCGCGGTGCACCGAGCTCAGTGAAAAATATCTCGACCGATTGCTTCACTCGTCCGGCGACCTTCGTTTACGTTTTCCCAGCATTACGCTTACGGGGAGGTCTAAAAGTTTGAAACAAAGCTCATCCGAAAATCACAGCACGAAGTTTTGTTCATTCACTTAAGTCCCTGAAATTAAATTAGCGGAATATCCCGGTAATTAAGCCTAGTGGAAAAATTTCCATTAGGGAAAAATCTACTTGAGAGCCCTCGGAGACATATTGTCCGTAAATTATTACGCTGTAACTCTGGAAACGTATATACTACGGGGAGAAAGAGGAATTATCCGCGCATAAATTTCTTGATAAATTGTAACGAGAATGCGAACATTTGTCGAAAAAATTTTTTAACAACTATATGTCACGTATTATGTCGGATGTGGAATGTTAACAATTGCGTAATATAATTTTATTTCTATCGTAAACAAAATTACGTCCATTAAGCACGTTGTACAACGTTCCGTCATTCGGTCGTACGTTTTATACAGGTCATATTCCTCAAAGAACATGAAATAAACGCATAAAACGCGCGTTTTAATCCATTAAAACGCGCACATGAAATAAAGCGCTCATTTGATACGCGTTATCGGTTATGTTACCGTTACGATGCATAAAACACTAGTCCGAGAAAGCATGCAAACAAAGTGCCATAATTAAATAAAATATTTGAGCGTGTGAAAAGAGATGGCACATGTGTCCCGTTTAACGTATAAATTTTTAGGTGGATTCTAATGCGCTAAAATAGCGCGGATATAAATATAAATAAATAACGTCGCGAGCTCGTATATGCAAAATGGAGTGGAGGAAAATAATTCAACGATATCAATGCTGTACACGGGTTATATATTAAAAATTACCGTGTACCATAATATCACATGCCTTACATCGCTCTTGAATACTGTCCGTTAAAAACTAACAAGATATGTGATTATTCTTCATTTATAATGTTAATAATACCGATAATAAAATGCGTTAAAATCGGGGATACTCACGCTATTCGTGACATATGAATGTTAGCTATCGGGACCACATGCATTATTAATAGAGTGCGAGGAGAATTACAATACTAGCGTGCTAGTGCATCGGCTGCAGCGCTGTCAATAATTTTCATTGTTCGCCCTTTTCTTCTTCCACCTCGTACAGACCGCAAACTTTGTTGGCCGGTACAGCTTTATCTGAAACAACGTCGTATTATATTCGACGCTCTTTGTCGCAAAAATGGCACATGTCAAATGCGGGCAATAATCTAATATTTTTCTATCTATTTCCAACTCGACTAACAACACTTTACACATATATAACACTCGTTGCTGTCGACAAGACAATTGTTCTTCGTTAGGTGAAGTAGTTAACTTCAATAATTCTTTCTTTTATTAGTGTTGTTTCGCAATTCGTTATAACGCAATTTTCAAAATTTGACTCAAGCCACGTCTGCGAGATAAAGGGCTCATTTATTCAACATGCGACGATGCAAACTGGCAATTTCATCGATTTTCTTTCGCCCCATCGGCAGGATGTAACGGCGTCTCTGCTCACATTTAATATTTAGACGCGCCGCGAAGAAGATGAGTTACGCGAGGACGGCACAGTAGCTGCAAATATTCCTCCCCGTGAAGTCATATCCGTCAATTTTTCCTTCAATTTAGGATCGCGTCGCGTGAGAGTCAAATCAATGGGATGAAAACGGAAAAAAAGAGAGATTCGTAAGAACGATTCAATATCTCGAAACCGATTTCTGATATTGAACATTGAAAATTTGAAAGCCTCACAAAATGGATTCGCGCGAAATCTTTTTTTTAATTCATTCAACCTCCACGAGAAATTCTTTTTATCATTTCCTTCTCTTACGTCAATCACATAACTGTCAGCGGAGTTTTTCGCTTAACTCGAGCTTTGCGTCTCGCTTCACATCCCATTCAATCGATTCAAGCGCGGGGAAAAAAAGTTACGCGTCTGCCACTCCCGCAAATTTGTGCGGAATTCGAGAGAGTTTTCACTTTTTACCGCGTAAGAAGAAGAAGAAGCTACGTGATCAGGCGCCTCGTTCGATCGACGTGATCTTCTCGCGGATTCAGCATTCGCTTCCCGGACTGTACCGATAGGTAGGACGAACGCCGTAACGCCCCAAAGACGGGGCTATTAGCTTATCAGAGGATCGAGCTGATAGCGGCGGAGCGCGCGCAACCCCAAAAATAGAATGCGAATCCCGATGGGAGTCGTGCAACCGCCTGATGGCTTCTTCGAGAGAACCATTTGGATAACGCCTCGTAGATAACACAACAGCCCCGTTTCCATCAATACATAAATTATTTCCGATCGCTATCAAGGGCGCCGTGTACCGCCTGAGTCTACAACCTCTAAGATCCGAATTTATAATACGAGGCAGATTGCGAAAACATTTTACGACAAGAATGAGTCGACGATGACGGAACACGCGCTAACTTAACAAATTAGATTTTGTAATGATATTTGTATCGAATTTCTCAATATAAATTTTACGTTAACCCTTTATAAGCCACTCATACATCTACAAATTTTTCTTATTTTATTTTTTCGCCACAAAATTAGCGTAGCCTCTTATTTTAAGTTACAAACTGTTTTTTTTAATAATAATTTAAAAATTGCAAATTAATTATTAATTTGTCCAAAGATTAATGTTTGTCAGTTTCCCATTATATAATTTTTTTAGACACAAAAAATTGTTATAAAGGGTCAATAATTATGTTAACAGAATATAAAATGGTAAGGACGGTAGGGAAGATGTGGCTGCGTTATAAAGTAAATTAAATGTCTCTGCTAAACTTACCGATCATTTTGGGATAAGGCAGGTTGAGGTTGTTCATAATTCGGACGAACTCTTCCAGCGACTTGGACAGTCTTGGATTAAGGGCTTCCTCCTCAGCCACGGTGGTGACGGTTCTGCCGTTGTAATCGTGTGCGGGGTATAGCCGGTAATTTCGTGGCAGCGTGAAGATCTTCTCGTGAACGGATTTGTACAGGATCGTGGCGGATCCGCCCTGCGCACAGGTGGCATAGTAATTCGAGCGGACGGCTATTATGTCATAAAGCTACGAGACTTGTAATACACGATATGAAAGGCGCGATAAAGAATAATTTGCGAGTGAAAATAAAGGATTAAAAAATTTAATTTTATATTAATTTCATCGATGAAAGTTGTGGGGTTTATTGAACAAAATCTGTCAATCCTAATGAATTTTTTATAAGCGCAGAAAATAATTCTCGCGCGTTGAAATTGATACTCGTCGGAATACAATCAATGTCGGTGTCATGTTATTTAATGTCCGGTAATAAAACGAAATATGAAGCGAAGCTTGAAGTACGCCACAGGCAAAAATAATGATTTCAGTCGGTTTCCTGTGTTAAAACGTCATTTAAACCGAGCTTTCGAGGGAAGAAAAGGTCGCGGCACGTTTATAAAATGCACCGACGCGCGGTCGAGCACGATGACGGACGGCTATTCATCACGCGAGAGAGAGTTGCGGAGAAGAAGTCTTTCATATTCCCCGATGATATATCGACGTTTACTTGCACTACATACGACACGCAGGGAAAATGTTATTGCGCGCGTCTGTCGAACACTTCGACGAGAATTCAGGATGCCGCCCCGCGTCTGTTTCAGGACGGCATTGATCGTTGATTAGTTTATGACGTTCCAAATAAACAATTTATCGACATCCGACAATTATATCGGCGACAAGTTGCGAACGGCACTTCCGCCCCGGGAAAAAAAGAGCTGCTCGTTTTTTTGATTACGCGATACACACCGCATAAGAGAAAATAGCAAACTTGCCGGCTGAAATTAATACTCGGGTCAATGAACTCGGGAGTGCTGGTCGATCAATCCTAGGAAGATTTTCATGAGTCACGTGCAATCTGTCTACACGGTGTGCGCAGAAATATCGCATACTTTTTCACGTCCGCAGGGTGTTATTTGACAAATTTTGGGAGCGGTCTCTTTGAAAAAAATTTCGATTACGTAACTTTTATTCAATTTTCTAAATTTTAATATTGCAAATCTATAAGTAAATCAAGTCGCAAGACTTGAGTTAAATTAAAATTTAAAAGAAAAAATATACATACTATTTATTCATGTTTACTAAAAAAAAAAGAATACTTAATTTAAACAATCTGCAGTCCAATTTTAATTTTAATTTCAGAGCACCTGTATTTTTACATCTTTAAATGTCACCGGTTAAAAAAGAAAGCAAAAGAGAGCAACAGAGCAATGCAATACCTATTAACCGCGTGCAGGAGATCGCATATTCCCCGTACAGAAAAGCGCATGAGTGCGGTTTCCAACTTTACGAGGAAACTTCACGAGACCGTTCTCACCGCGCATTTAACGCTGAACATGATCGCGTAATTGTTAGTTTTGTTTGCTGGCCAGCTTTTATTTAGGGCTAGATTTCGAGATGAAAACAACCGTCGAACGAAATGGCACAAGTAATACTAAATCGAGATTTCGCGGGGAAACGTGATGCTCAGTTTTTCTCTCACACGGCATAAAAGTTTAGATTTTTCCCCTTTTTTCGCAATTTTTTTCCTTTATAATCACAGAAGATACTACAACGAGGTAAACTTTACATTAAATGTTATCGCAGACGTTCTCGCTCCTTGGAACAAGAAGATACGACACCGTTGTTCCATTTAATTGCACATATGTGCGATCGAAGGTCGAAGGTACTGATCACGTGCGATAACCACGCGTATAATCCGCAAGGATACACGACTTTTCCGGCGAGTTTCCCGATCGGGCTTACCTGAAAATCAGTTCTGCCGCATCCTCGTATCAAGAGCGCATCACCCGTGAACGCGATTGCCTGCTCATCGCAAACGTACGTGATGCAACCTGCACAGATATCAGATGGAATATTTACGATATCGCGTGCTTCACTTCATCCGACCGCCATCCGACAAGCATCGCGCCGATTTTCGAGCCAAATGTATATTTATTTCTTCGCGGTGATTCACTCCGTAATCGACCGGCACGATAAACTAAGCTCTCGTTCGTCGGCTCGTTCATTCCATTTACGATATCGCATTCGGCGAAAAAGGAAAAAAGGGCAGGGCGGAAAAGAAAGAAATTGCGAACAGATATATTACGTTCGCTCGAAAAATATTGGTACGCGGCAGATAGAGGTGTATCCGACATGGAGAACATGAACATGATTCGTATCCTCCGAGATATAAAAAGTGATTTGAAATCAAGAAAGGTAATTGGAAAATTTTGCGTAAACGCGTACGATAACTTGCCAATAATGGAATTACGACAGCTATTTTCTTAACAATTTTGTAAAGACCAAATCAATGGACAATGATGATGACTATAAAAAATATAACGTAACATTAACTAAATTGTGCTAGAATTATTTATGTTCCCCACGCGTATAATACACATGCACATGTTGCTTTACGAAATATTTGCCGGTTTCCGTTTCTCGCGAAATGTATGCGGTAACATTTTTAATCAGCATCGTTGAAGTTTTACGATGTATAAGAATGAAGTTGATATCGAATATCTAACCCGCAGGTATTTAATACACGTTATTCCCATATTCGGCACGAAAAATCGAGCCTATCGAACGAGCCCGATATCGAGATAGCTCAGTAGACGCTTTCAGAGGATTTTCCTCGGACAAACGATTGAATCGCGACGAGTAGCGAATCGGCACGATCGATAAGAATGGCCGTACCTTATTCCTTTTTTTTTCGTTCCGTTTTCCCAGTAGCGCAGTATATGTGTATATATACATATGTACATGTTCCGAAGCTACTAAATATCACAAACGCTTTGAGACCAAACTAAAAAGAAAGCTGTTTATATCGCCGCTAAAAATTAATGGTTTCCGAATTATCATATAGATAGAAAATTTAAAGAAAAGTTTCTTTTCTTTGCGCTTCCAGACATAAATACAAAACATTGATGTCTATTTGGCACAAAGTAAAAATTATTTTAATGACAGTTTAATTCAAAGATTAATTATACAATTTAATGTTAATAAATAAGCAGACATTATAATCCTCTATTAAATTCTTTTGCTAAAATTCAGCGAAAAAATTCGAGCTGATTCAGAAGTTCGTAATTCCAGTGGTGATTCCGGGACACCCTGTATAAAAGAACCTGGCCTGAGTGAGACTTTCTCAATGATAGAAAAGAATATCAATATAAGAACACGTGTGTTGAAAAAAGTACAGAAAATTGCAGTTGCGATATATCCTGGATAGAGAACAGCTCAAGTTAATCACTCTAGGGATTGTATCGCACACGCAACACGCGTGTAAAATTCAAAACACGATGCAGCACATGCTCTTCTTCTTCTGGAGATAATGAAAAAGAAAGGAGAAGAATATGAGAGAATAGACAAAGCTGCAATACCGAGATAAAATTTTAATCTTTTGTAGAAAAACGTTTGAAACATATAAGAGTAAGAAAACAATTAAAATAATATTATAAAATAATATTAAATTATCTATAAAATAATATTAAATTGCGGTCTAACAATATGTACTATTAAGTAAAAATGAAACAAAATTTTCTATATCGAAGCTCAAAGATTAAAATCATAATTCTCATATTTCTATCTTCTCTTTTCTTTGGATCTTCAATGAATAATCTGCACGTCGAAAATCACGGAGTCTACGATATATTTTTCAATGCAGTTCTTAACAATACTCACGCGCGCGTCTTTCTAACAAAAATTGCAGTTGATCAAATCGATCCGGCGTTCGAGATAAATAGACGTGCATTATATATTTCTGATTCTTTCGAGCCACGTGGTAAAAATATATATATCGCCGTCTTTCGCGAGAAAAGTATTTCGCCACTTTTTCTCGGCACCTCAATTAATAAAATAATAGACCGGGCGAACGCGCGATCGATCGCGCAAGAAATGCACCCCGACATCGCGAAATGTGTGCGGACGTGTTCCATAACTTTTCCGCAACGTTATTAGCCCCGAAACTTTCGTTACGCTATACCCGAAAGTCGTGTTTCGTATCGTATTCATCGTGCGAGCGCATTAAAAATCGCGTTAAACCGGATTTACCGAATGCTTCGCGAAGATTTACAGAACACGACGTTGTACACCGCGCGGCATTCGCGTCGAAGAGAAAAAAGCTTGGCTTTAATGGAATTCGGAGTAATTTCTTTCAAGTAAACCGAGACTTTTAAAACACTCGCTGTTAAACGTAAACGTTAAAGAGCGAAATAATTCTCGAAAACGATAAAGAGAGAAGAAAAAAAAGGAAAAGTGCAAAGATTCATTTTTCACTCGTGGACTCAACGAGACAATATATCATATACGTATATATCGTAAACGCGAAATAGCTCACAGAACATGTCGAGAAAACGCCTGAAATCCACGTATGTATCAAATATGATACACTATGCACTTAGCCCCTTATAGGGCGGCGTTGTGCTCTATTTTACCACTCCATGTAACTGACACATATGCGATGGTAGGATGCTAGCTAAATGGACAATGGTGTAATATTTTACTGCCCGAAAAAAAAAGGCGAAAGCAGAAGCAACCATTCCCGGCAAAACACACACGCATTGTTTTATATATTTTACCAGTAATATGTATAACTTTAATATAGCGCATCGATTAGGCGCGTATTGATTCCCCAAGTTATTCTCGACTTTCTATCTTAAAAATTAACAAGTTGCAAAGTGGAACCGTATATATACAAGCATGACAAAATATTTAAAACGTTAAAAATATCGAAAGAGAGAAGCAAATAATAAAATAGGAATTATAAGATAGGAATTATATAAAGAAAGATATTAATCGTTCATCGTATGAAAATTCGTTCAGGTCACAATTTTTACAAACCTATAAAATGTTATATAAACATGAAAAAACGTGATTATATCATTTCAATACGTGTTGATACGATTCAACTTAAATAAATATCGATTTATCTCAAAATTCCGATACTTATCCTGCACGAGTTCTCCGAAATGCGTTCGCCAACAGAGGCGAATTTATGAAGAGAGAGCTTTACCTTCGGTGTGACCCGGAGTGGGCAGCACCCTCAGTTGGTGCCTGCCGAATTGGACTTGATCGTTCGGCTCCAGGAGCACGTCCGCCTTGGCACCGCTGCTGCGCGATATCACGGACTTGCAGCCGGGCAACAGGCCCTTCAGCCGACCGGTCCCGGTGATGTGGTCCGCGTGCATATGCGTGTTCACTGCAACAAGCGAGAAAGATTGCTGCCGGGACAAAAACGCCAGTCATTGTTACCAGCAAATGCATAATCGATAAGCGCGAGCCGAGTTCGCGATCACGTCGTTTTATCACGTTTCCGTTACAGAACATCGTGGAGTCGAGAAATGGAATACGATTGTCCCAGTGTAGAGACAGTATAGTGACGGAATTATTCATTAATAAAGATTTTACGAAGAATCCTGTCGATCAACGACGACGTAGATCTGACAAATGATAAATCCTAAAGATAAATCCTATCATATGGAATGACAGGATTAATCTTTTAAAGACATTTAATACTGACGTTTAAAAAGTTCCGGCGAACACAGTTGGTACTTCGACGTTGATTAAAAAGTCTGAAATTAATGTCGGAAGTTCTGGAATATCGCTTGTACCGTCGCTTCTAAAATATCTATACACGTATAAATGCACGCGGATATATATAATTTAGCTTTAATGGATAATTAAATTACGTTAAATCTATTAATCTAATTAGCGGCCTCGCTCTCTTTGTGGAACTGTGAGTTACAAATAATGCGCATATAGTTTTACGGGAAGGGGGGGAGGGGCGGCATTAATGGCGTTTGCATTATCGGAAAACAGAGAGAGGTGCATTATGGAAATGTCCGTTTGTTCGGGACAGAATTGGCACACGCAGAGTTCCGCATAAACAAGTGCATACGTTCCACTTAGCCAAAGCGATCCCTCGCAAAAACCACTTCGCGGTCTGATAACGCAATAAGTAATAAAGTAATCCTATCAACCCTTTTTCATCGTGATATACGACGCTGCAAACTTTGTCCCTTCTCGCCGAACCGAAAATCCCTTGAGACCCTTGAGTCATTAAGGGCGCAAATTTCGAAAAAGCTAATGCTGCGCAAGTAAGGGCGGATGTTGATTTATCTCGACTCTGAAATTAACAATTAGAAGTCGAGGGGTTTAAAAAAAGGAGAGAAAAAGAACACAAATATATCTTCTTATATAAATTAGTTTACAATTTACTTAAATTTGAATAATGCATTTTAACCTTTTAAAGATATTTAATACGTATAAAATATATGTGTAATTAATTAATTAATTGGCAAGTATATCAAATTTTTATCTATCTTAATTCTGAAACTTTATAGAGATATTTCTGCAATAATATTTATGTTACATTATTTTGATTCCTGCGCCTAATATATTTCGAAATTACCTTTTTTATATATATACTTCCTTTCTTATGTAATATTTTGAACAGTAGACGTTTGCGCGGCATTGCTTCAACAGCCATTACCGCTGATTAGTCAGTCAAACTTTTAATCAAGGGTTAAACTTACAATTAATTAATTTCCATGCAGATCCGTTCTCACGCGCGATAAGCACGATTTGTCGAAATAACGCTCTCGTCGTCGCGATACACTCGTGAGAATTATACAGCGGCCGCGAAATCGCATCGGCTCGTGCCCCGAAGTCGAAGTTCTTTATCGAAATTGGCGAAGTTCGACAATATGCCCAAGCGCACCACTCTCACCGGGTTTATGGTCCACGGGCGTGTTAACCCTCAGGACAATGGCGAAACTATGCGGAGGGGTTCACGACCGTTCTTAGCGGCGGCGGGATTGCATGCTAATTCATTACGAAGTTCGGCAAATATTGGTCGGTTAGTAGGATAGTTTTCGCGATATAACTCCTGCGCCCTCGGCTCGTAAATCACGGCACGGAGCATCGCGTACTTAATTGCCGACAAGTACATTTCCGACGATATCGAGTAACGGCGCCGGTAAGATAATACGTTTTGTTGTTAATTAGTGTACGTAATTAATTAGTTATCGATTCGGGTATTTTATGGGTGCAATGTACGTCAATATAAATGTTAAACCTCTGCACCCGCAGGATGATTCATTTCGTGCAACGTTAATGCAAAAATGCCGGCCTAATAATCACGTATCGAGATAACTTTTATTAACTATATGCGTCGATCGATATGGTTGAGAAATGTTTTTGAACGTTCAAGCCAGATCTTGCGAAATAAAAAAAGGGCAGAAAATTGGAAAAATCCTATTACCCATAACGTTGTGCATGGAAGGTGGAAGTGGCTAGCGATATTGATTTGGCACTTCGCAAGTTGTAAAAGCTAAAAGAGCAATAAACGTCGATATGTAAAAGCTAAATATTTCCAGAAAGTTTTCCCAAAATTTCACACACGTAGTTGAGGCAACGTGTTTTCGAGTTTGAACCGATATTTCTTATACTAGTTTAATAGTAGTTCTTCGGTAGGAGAACTTTCTCCAAAAACTTGTATGTATTATATCATAAAAGTGGCACAAATTGAAGTTCGGAAGGAAACGCGAGGATATTTTTTCTCGCATTATTTATAACATATAACACATCAATTAAATATACCTCCCTAAAATTATATGACAGGCATAGACAGGATGACTGACGCGTGTAAGACGCTTCTATTCGAATTCAACAACGGTCGATATTCGGTCGAATTTCACAGTTTAAGCTAACAGCGATTGTAAATGTCGACATGATACTATTTTAACGCGCTACTGCTTCGCAAAAATTCGAATTTGTTTCAAAAATATACATGGTAAACTCCACGTGTAATCTAGCTGGAATGTATCACGCAGAGCACACAATCCCGACTAAATAATGTCGAATGATACTGGAAAAACTGAATGGCATTCCCGCATGTTTTTCTCACGCGTCGATCTACCGCTATTTTTCACAAACCGCGAAATTTACGGGCGAGATAATGATCTATACGTCCGGTTGGCAACTCACGGGCGTATTTCAGCTTTAATCCCAGCTCCTCGACGATTGTTTTGTCACGATCGGCCCATTCGATGACCGGATCAATCAAAATTGCTTCCTTATCGTTGACATCGGCCAGCAGATATGTGTACGTACTCGATATCGGGTCGAAAAACTGGACAGATTTTTAAACACAGTTATCCATTACTTTTTAACAAATTATATACGGAAATAAAATTACATTATCCATAATGTAATTATAAAGACACAATCACGAGAATGATATTATTATTACTAAAACAAGAATAATATATTATACATAAATAACATATTATTCTTGTTTTAATAATTATATAATCACTCTCGTAATTGTGTCATTATAATTACGTTATTACAAATAAGACCGTAAATATGTATGATGCATACATTAAAACGCTGAAAAAAGCAAATAGATGATGTAACATGATGTCCACAAGGAGATGATGTAAATGTATCCATCATATACGACATATAACGTCATACACGATAACAAAGTCACGAAGGAGATTATGAAAAACTTCGCGCTATCAGTAATATATATTTACCGCACATGTATTTCGATTCTGAACGAACTAAAATAAAAATACGACAGAGATAAAATAATCAGTCGCCGGCAAACAAACTCATTCACATTTCGCAACGTTTAACAATGATTTGTATATTTTGAATCCTATCGCATGTTTAATTGCATCGACCCTCCGATTTGTGTGTGACGTGCAGGAGGCTGGAGGACGGCAGGAAATATAATTCTTTGAAAATACACTAGACTGTGCGAAACCATTTTCACGAAGCGCAAACAAAAAACAAAATGTTTTTCTGCATTTTTTCTTTCCAATGTTAACACGCAACATTCACTAATCCTGTCAGTTGTGACCCGTTTTTAGGGATATTATTCGGACGTGTAATAATTTTTGTTCCCAGTCAGATTTCATCTACGTTTTCATCCGATTCTGATTTGAAGCCTATTGGAAAACAAAACGTATTTTACTTCGAGTATAAATCCAAATATGAACGAAAAAATATAACGGCGGAATATTTTCACAGTTTCTTTGTTATATCGATATACAGTCGTTCCCCTCTGTATATTCATCGCGGAAACGAATTTATTAACGAATTAAATTCATTCATTCGGCAATTTTCAAGCAGGCGGCCCCGCCCCTGCACACGTCGTAACTTATCACTTTAATGTTACATTTTGCTGCCATATAATCTTGTTACGTCTACGCAAGCTAACCGATGTAAAAGCCGTAAAAACAATGGCAAATATTTCGCATTCCATACGTCAAGTTATAAACTCAAAACCGATTACCTTTCGACCGGTAAATCAAATTTCCGTTCGAACCGTTTCAAACGTCTGTTGAAATTGTAAACGGAAAAAGCTCCATAGAAAAAAAAACACGCAGTTACGGTTGAACAATACAGAGTATTATAGAAACAACGCAGATTATAAAGAACACGACATCGAAACTACTGATGCGGTAATAACGGCGAGTTAAAAAAAAAAGTGTATAATATAGTTTGCTTAAAACAAATTCGTTGGGTATTGTGATGTGTATAGCTGATAGCATGCAGAGCGAGTAACAGAATTACAAAGTTACGAAAAATCCCTCGACATTTTTGTTAAGAAGAAAAATTTGTTCCATATTCGTGAAAAAATATCCTCTCTTGGGACGTTCCAGTCAGCCGGAGAAACTTTCTACATCAAAATTTTTACAAACCGAGTAAACCGTCGGATGTAAAGTTCGGCGTGTTTTCAAGGTTATTCCGAATATCCTTTCAAAGGCGAACGTGAATGCCAACGCTCTCCCTACGCGCTTTTCAATACATATTTTCCTGCAATCCTTTCTTTTATCCCTCAAAATCCGAGACGCGAAGCCGCTTTGTTTTATTTATTTTACAAACGCAGAGGAAAGGAAACAGAGTTCTAGTACGTTTTTTTTTTAATTGATATTTCTATACCATCTTAAAATATTTTTTTTTTTTTTTTTTTTTTCGAAATATTAAGTATACATTCATTTTATTTAAAATATTACAAAAAACGGATCTTATATAGATCTTTTGAAAAATGCACTTTTCTATACTTTCTAAATATGTTCCTCGTACTTTTTTTGCGTTTCTTCTTTTTCCCTCAAAATTTTAAATATACAAAGATATACAAAGAGATAATTAATATAAAGATATTAAAGGATCGAATTCTTGGATTTATTTTTCCCGATTAAGATTGTTTTCCAAAGCGATATTCCAAGATTGAAGTAAAAAGGATTTTAACATATATTATGGATTAAAAATTTGATTAAAAAGAAGAAACAAGTGTAAATTTTTTCGAATTAAATAAGATATCTTTGTAGGATAAATTCAACCAAACTTTAATTGATTTAATCGGTGATTATCTTATCAAGTAACAACACTTGAATTATTTTAAAAAGAGATAGAATTGTAATTTTTTTATTATATTTAACTTATATTTATTTTTTTATTAATTATCTTATTATTTATATGGAAAAGGATTAGATTAGGGAAAAAAAATTATATATTATATAATTAGAAAGAGCAGAATTTTGCCGATTAAGTCGGAGTTCGCCCTTACAATTTTAAGTACGAAAAGTGTGCGGAAAGATGCGACTAAGATTGGCATTTATAATTCGATGCTACATTCAAGATCGTTTCAAGTATGCTCTTTTCGGTCATTCTATTAACCGGATGGAATTTTAAGAGCAGATTTAAAACGATCTTAAATGTACATACAATCGAGCTACAAATTACGCTTTAATAAACTTACAAGAGTCGCACATATCGTCGCTGCCGCTCGTCAGATGACGTTGGCGACCAAGCCGCGTATTCCTGGGACATGCGTCGGTTACCTTTCGGGCCGAGTATTACTCACCTGGCGAAACAGGAAATCCCTCGAGAAGGGCACGCGCTCCGTCAGAACGTCGGCCATGGCGCGCGTCCCGTTTCCCCGCAAAACTGTCGGCGACGCCACTCGGCAGATATTGCGTCCACATGCAATCATGGTCCGCTTGCATCCGTCCACGTGAAGTGAAGCCACCGGCACGCGAATCGCGGGACTCGCCTCGTTTCGTCGCGTAACGTCGCGCACGACTACCGGCGATAAATGACAACACGCCGGTCGCCGCCGATTCGGCCGATTCCCCCAATTTCGTATCCCCTCGCCTCGTATTTCGCAACATTGCGCAACACAGTTATCTTTTGCTATCTGTTCAGTTGGATCGGTTTGCCACGTCACGATGCGTTAATCGCTCAATCATTTCTCTCAATGAGCCTAATTGTGCCCATCTACAATAGGTGTTTTAAGCCCTAAGCCTTTTAAGAAATTGTTCAATCACAATTGAATTTGAAGAGAATAATTGACTGTGATTGGTCAATTTTTAGGGCTCAGGGTTTAAAACACCTATTGTAGATAACCACTAATGTGAATTACGTGTCGGGCAATATGCGGACGATAACGCGTCCCTGTCACGTAGGCACGCCTTTTTAAGATAAGGTCGCCCATCTTGGAAAACATGATATAGTCTCGGTCGGTCCCCTACTACCTTGACCGCTATTTCCGGTTTACACTTGTTACTTGTTACCACTTGTTATGCTGTCTACAATGCGAGTCGTAAAGTCGTGAGTCGTAAGAATTGACCAATCACAATCGAATTTGAGGAGAATAATCGACTGTGATTGGTCAATTCTTACGACTCACGACTTTACGACTCGCATTGTAGACCTAGCATTTTATTTACTCTTGGACTCTTGGGTGCATAGCTATGACGAGTTTCCGGCAAATTTAGCCGATTTTAGAAAACGAAATATATAAGGATTTATATAAAAAAATTATGTAGTTGATTTATTGATTTCCGATTGATATAAAAATTTTTAGGAGCTCAAAGCTTCACGTTAATTCGTGTTTTGACCATATCTGATGTATGTATACGTATATGTATGTACAGACGTTATTTTTACTGTTTTGTTAAGTTTTACTTTTTTGTTACTGTTTACATTTTCTTCCAGATGCCGTCTGTAATAAACGGCAAGAATAAAAAAAAATGGCTTTTCTGGAAAAGCGAGTTGAAAAGCAACGGTCTGAATCTAACCTAAATGACCTCACGTGTCATGATGAACGTAACATTAATGTATTTCATCCTGATTTTATATTTTTACATTGTAGTTTGTGAAATTTTAGAATTGGCGAAATGTGTGTGCACGTTTTACAGTGGACAAAATACGTTGGAAAGATGGAGAAATTCAAGGAACTGGCTTCTTATGAACCAGATTGACTACATCAGATGTGCAGCTTTAATGCATCGTATCTATTCATAGTCTGATCAAAATCAGCATTATCAAGATTTTTGATAGCGAATGCAACAGCATTTCACCCCAGTCATTTCTGCAAATGGCCAGTGGCAAGATGTTCCGAAGCTTGCAGTTCTTATCGAAAAAGTATCTCTTGATAGACGCAAGTTGTGATTAGCCAAGGATATATATATGTAGAGACCTGGATTGAACAGTTGCACAAATTAAATTTAAAAGAAAAAACAGTTTAGGTTTTAAAAGATTGTAATAAAATTTAAAAACGCAGTCTTTAAAATTTTATCTTGATTATACTCGATTATGTACTTACAACATAATTTTCTAATTGAATTTGATGACTATTGGTATCTGAGTATTGGTAGTTGAACATTTATTAGAATAGAAACGATAAAATCACTTTTGAGTGATTTTTGATGGACTTGTATTCTTAGTCTTGCAGTAAAAAATATTCAATTTTTTCTTTTCATAATTAAAATACACAACATAATGAAAGAATGTTGTGAATAAAGAAATATTTGTCTAATTTAGACATCGACACTTTTACACGATTTTACATTTTATTACATTTCTGGCACGTGTCTATATAGTCTCTATATGATAGAAGTATTATAAATTATGATATGGACGAAGTTATACCTACATTAATATTCCCTCCATGTTATTTCGATAAAACTCAAAAAAGAAATACATATTCTATGGAAATAAAAAATATATAATAAAATATAATATGATCTTCTCTAAAAATTATATTTTTGTAGCATAATTATGACGTTTATATAGTAAATTAATGCCTGAAAGATTTGACTATTGATTAATTTGATTATTTATGATACATCGCTCTTATCTCGGTTATGTAAACATATTTAGCAGTCGTGAAATGTCCATTCGCCTTCTTGAATTGTCCGCTTCGTGCAATGGCACTCATGGCTACCATTTTGGTTTGCTTTTAACCCTAGCCGTTCTCCCGCTAGTTAAATCTTGCTCTTTCCGGTTTGTAATTCTCACGAAGGTGCGTGGTGTTGACAGTCCTCTGACAATTTAAGACGTTTTTAATAAATAATATAAGAGAATTCATAATGAATTTATAACGTATCGATTTAACGGCTTCCACGATTCTGTATCAATTATCGAGATCGGGGGATTTAGAACGTTAATTTCGTATTTCACACGCGTGCAACGTGTGTACATGCTATTTCACGTGTTAATTATTTTATCGAGTTAAATTTTCCTTCCAGATGCCGTCTGTAACGCTAAAGGACGTCGATCAACAAAAATTTGTGAAGGCCTTTGCAGCCTTCCTTAAAAAGTAAGTAAGAAATATGTCCCAAGTCTAACCTAACCTAACTAATGTGTACATGTGTAGTGTCCAGGACACATATTGGATTATGTTCTTATTTATCCTTAATTTTTATCACTTTATATTATTGTACCTTCTTTTCTATATTATTTTAATTCACTTTTATAAAAAATTTCATTTTACGTTGTATGTTTCTTACAAGAATAATAACCATATACTGTAGCTTGATGATACATTTTATAATTTGACTTGTACTTTGTAAAATTTTAGAACTGGCAAGATGCGCGTGCCAGAGTGGGTGGATATCGTCAAGACGGCCAAATTTAAGGAGTTGGCGCCATACGATCCCGACTGGTTTTACATCAGATGTGCGGCCTTAGTGCGCCACATCTATATTCGTAGCCCGATCGGAGTCGGCGCCGTTACCAAGGTCTTTGGCGGACGCAAACGCAACGGCACTCATCCCAGCCACTTCTGCCGATCGGCAGGCGGTGTCGCGCGTAAGGCGCTCCAAAGCTTGGAGCAGCTGAAGTTGATCGAGAAAGCACCTCTCGGGGGACGCAAATTGACCAGCCAAGGACGCAGGGACTTGGATCGCATCGCCGCGCAAGTTAAAGCTAAGAGCAAAAAACAGCTTAAGCTTCAGGAAATTGTAATGTAAAGTTCTTTTATGTTTCTGTAATAAAACACATCTAAATACTTGAACTTTGCTTTTTGGATCGTATTTAATGATGTACAACACAATTTTACCGCTGTGATTAAAGTTGAATAGTATGTAAGAATTAGAAATTAAGTTTCTATTATTAGATTCGTGCTTCAATTCATAATGATATTTATTTTTCGGCGCAACTGGAAATACACGTACATTCGGAAATCACGGATATTAGTGTCACATTACATTCTACGAGAAAATAAATTTTCACAACGTGTCTACTAGACAATTTTAGTAAGAAATATCTGAAAAATTCGATTATCGGTCGACGCTGTCTATAATTCCCTTTTTCTGGCCGTATCGCACTTACGCAGCGATATAAATTCGAAAACCAAGTTTTTTGCATTAAATATCTTTTTTATTTCAATTAACACTATCATATACATTTAAATACCTCCTATTATCCTGGTGAGTTTAAAAATATAATTTTTTAAAACGTTTATTATATTTCTTTTTATTTTGCGCAATTAAATATTTTCAACATTTTTAAAATTATGAAATGTTGAACTTTCCTGCGGAAATCAATATTATCTATGGTGCAATATACAATTATTTTATATTTTTTATTGGATATATTAAAACAATTATGTACAACAGTTTTTCATTATCGCGTGAAACGTCCGTTCCCTCTTTAACTTTCCCGCCTTTTCTCGTTCCGCCGTCCGACCTTCCCGTCCGTCGCCATGTTTATCCGCTGTCCCGCTGTCGACGAGCGACCGCTCTTGAGTAACGTTTTACTTCGTGGCGAACCGAACGGCTGGCCCGGCGCCTGGTCGCGCGCGCGTCGACAGCGCCGCCTCAGTGAAACTTCGGCCGCAGTCGCGAGTGTTTCGGCGGTACTCGGCAACCGACCGAGGTAGTTTAGGGTGCGCGATAAGGTGCGAGATTGCGAGCGCGAAGGAGCGGAGCATCCCGCGGACGCAGCTGCGTACGCGCGCGCGCGCGCGTGTACACTTCTCCGGTGTGTTTTTATGTGTTCGTGTTCGTGCGCGTCGGTCGTCGGTCCGTCCGTCTGACCGTTCATCACGGCGGTGTGCATGCGCGCATGTACTTTACGTGTGCGTGGTGACCCGCGCTCCTCGCTGACGGGAAGAGCGAGCTCCTGCTGCTGCTGCTGCTGCTGCCAGTGTTGTTGCTGTTACTGCTATGCGTCCCCGCGACGGCTGGTGGCTCGCCGCGACCATGTCGCGAAAATAATCGCGCCGGTCTGTCGTCGCGCGAGTGTCTGTCCGTTCTCTCTTTCTCTCTCCCTCTCTGCGCGGACACGCGACACGGAGAGGTGGTGACTCCGTCGGACACACGCTGCTCGAACCCTGCCGTCTGTCTCGCTCCCCTCGTAGTCCTCGTACCCTCGTCATTCATTCCTCTCTGTCTTTCTCGCTCTCGTTCTCTCTCTCTCTCGCGCCCGCTCTCCTTCATACGCATACGCGCGCACGTCTCTCCCCGTCTCTCTCGCTCCCTGTCAACTCTTCGTAGTTCGTACCGGGACGACGACGTTCATACCCGTGCGTCACGGGAAGGCGACGCGCGGCTCGGCGGAGGCGGAAAAACGTGATCGGAGGGTCCCCGGCGGAATTTATGGTGAGAGACAAGTGAAGTGAACGGTGTCCGCGGAGTGTAAACGTTCGCCGGCGACGACGACGGCGGCGACGAGGAGGTGGAGGACGGACGAGCGAGGGGGAGTCGCGGTGGCGAGAGGCGCGATCCGCCGAGGGGACAGCCTCGCTTGCAGCTGGGCGCTGTGCGGCGGAGGGTGGGGTGGACGGCGGGAGACGGAACAACTGACGGAAAACGAGAACGGCGGGCGGAAAGATGCCGGGCCTGATCGCCGTGAGTGAGTTCGTCGAGGAGACGAGGGAGGACTACAACTCGCCCACCACGTCCACGTTCGTATCGCGAATGCCGCAGTGCAGGCAGACCATCACGTCCCTCGAGGAGGTGAGTGGAGTTTTACGTGTGATGACGATCGGTGTGCGTTAAACAGCCGCACACGCACGCATCCGTCACGACGACGGTGGGCCCGTTCCCGTAAACATTGATTGAAATTCACCGTAGCTCCGCGTAGACCGGTCCTCCCGGTCTCCCCGCTCCTCCCGCCTTCGGGAAGTGACCGGGAGAGTCGAGTGTGAACTGCGATCGGCGCCAATTAATAGTTATGGGAATTACATTACGGGAACCGCCGATGTGTGTGCGGCGGATCGACTGATTTAATCTCGACTTTTTCGCCCATTTTTGCACAAATTTTTAGAGCGTATTTTTGCTCTAATTTTTTATGTATCTTTGTTCCGATTGTTCGTTCAATTTTGCTGCAATTTTTGGTGTATTTTTGCTGCAATTTATCGCGTATTGTTGCCGCAATTTGTTACACTCGTGCTCTATTTCTACGCTTCTCCATTCGCGTCCTGCTCTCCAAGTTTCCCCGGCTTTCTCGATTGCTCTTTGTTCCGCCACCCCCTCGTACCGTATCGTCCTTGCCGCTCTCTTTCCCCGTGTCGGCGTTAACCGTACCGGGTCGCGGTCGGCGCCCGGCGGTCGCGCGCGTTTCCCCGTGCGTGGGCGTGTATACTTATCGCGTATCGGTCGGCACCGGGAAACCCGGGAACGCGCGGGAACGCGTCCGTCGACATCCTCGATCGCGATCCTGCGGGACGTCGATGACTCCTGCGATCTTGACGTTTTTTCTGAATGGTACCTTCTATGAGCTTTCAGCGTGAACCGAAGATAATAATTTGTCCGTAAAGGGCCTGAACGTAATACAAGGGTACGGGCAAAAATGGGACAGGAAACGAGCCAGGCAACAGAAGGCCCCTGTTCATTTTTTAGCTCAAATTCTTGCATTGTTCATCTTTTCTCTTTTTCTCTCCAACGTGAAAAGAGAAAAGATGAAGCATGCAAGAGAAGTTGGAACAGGCCAACTGATAATCACATTTCGACTTGTAATAAAACTGAATCAGTGCGATTGGTCAGGTACAGGCAATGGAGAATAAAAATCCAACGCATCGGAAATTCTGTTTTTATTGCTTATTTCATATTCCATTGCGTTAAATTGGTATGCAATTTTTGGTAAGTTGAAATGTGGGGTTATTTCTGTTGCCTGTCTTATTCCAGCTGTTTTTATTGCCTGTATCTTTGTATTGCGTTTAGGCTTTAAGGTTTCCACTCCCGGGATGACGAGAGCACTTACAATTAGCACGATTAGTACACGCCTTACGAGCTTTTATTATCACTTTACAGAAGCTTACCGAACGAAAGACGTTCCGTTTCTGGCGCCGATTGTGCAACATCGAGATACAAGTATGATTATCGCCCCACGGTTTTCGTTCGCGTTTAATTGAATCGCGCCCATTTTGTTACGAGTCCACAAGAATTTCAAGTCTTGCGAAAGCACGGTGAAGAGGCGAGGGAGAGGCTTGCTTATCGTCACCGATTGATCGTTAACACTTCAAATGTGGAAATGATGCTAATGCCGAGGCATTTAAAGCCGCGACGTAGTCGGCGATGACGCCTGTTATTATCGTCGCACGTGCTTTGAAGTCCGATTTCCTCGCCAGGAAACTGGCCGCATTATCGGGTTTATATTCCGCTGTTCAGTGGCTCGTTTCTCGCAATAAGTATTGGTAATGCGGACGTAAAACGTTTCTCGCGCGATGCGTTTTGAACGTGCAGCTTCGAAAATAATATAAAGGAAGATAAAAAAGCGCGACGACTTGAAGGAGCGCTAACAAAAACAGCTCTCGACGTCAGACACTACTAAATAGCGATATTCTTGAATACCGGATGTACCGCATTTTTCCTTGGATTCCATAGACATCTGCGGCCGTTGTTTCGCTATGCTGCCCGGCGCGCAATGCAACGTGATCATCGCTTCGCGTCGACGCTTTTCTAATTTGCGGGCGCGTGAATGACTATGATACGTATCTCTGTCAAGTGGAATCCGTGCAACAGTAGGCCGCGCGTGAAGTGCATATTCCTGTGCAAAGATACGGCTAGGCGTGTAATATAGGAATATAGCGCAAATACTAGGCCCGACAACAAAGCCACACGTCTTATTTTTTCCCCACGGAACGGAACAATGGGACCTTTTTAATTGGATTTTGAATCGAATTCTTTAACATGTAGAATGAGTTTTGGGGATAGAAGATGGAAGATGAGAATTTTATTTAAAATTAAGTGCCGTTATTCGAACATTTGAACAGTGTTAATTATTGAAGCAAGTTAGTAACATTCTCATTTGAATGTGAATGCTTGTCTTAAGTGACTGTATGATTGCGACTTGTTCTTCATTATGTAATACGAAAACGTGATTTACATTTGGCACTAGTAAAGATACTTGGAAGGATTTATCGATAGGCTTGGCAATAGGATCTAAAGAGACCCGGTATATCACTGTGATGCCGTGATTATTATTATTATTATTATTATTATTATTATTATTATTATTATTATTATTATTATTGTCACGAACGTATCGTTTTAATATATTATTAAGGCTCTCATTCATGGAGCATAAATAATATATTATTTTATTATTCCATTATTCCACCTACGCAATAATAGAATACATGATTAACTAAATAGTCGATCTATTATATTTTGCTATTTAAAACAAGAAATTAAAAGAATAATAGAAATCTATTTATCTATTCCAACAAGGATTAATTTTTATCACCAGTGTAATGGTATCAATTTTCTATTTTGTAAGTAATTAAACTGATAAACTGGTATTTTTAAGCAGACATATGTCGCTCATTTGCTGCAACAGAGACATAACTTGAAAACAAAGTTTTCCAGAAAATAATTTTGAATGTTCTGTATCATTAAAAAAATATATAATAACATTTTTAAATGCAATTTTGGTGTACAACTCAAAAATGACGACAATTTTTTATTTCGTTATTGCAAATGAGCGACGTACATCTTAAAATGTACTGAAAATTGAGGCTAATAAAATTTTCATGAGAAATCTAAGAAAAGAAGAGAAAATCATTTTTCATGTAATCGCTAAGTACACAAAAAAGCGTTCACGGTCTTTATACATAACTTGTGCAAAATCAATAATGAAAAATTGCTTTCCATTGCGTGTCCACTGTCACATATACTGCTATCCATCATTCCAAACATTCCGCATTGTTTCCAGATATATACGTCCAAGATAAATTTTCAAAAAAAACAATCGGCAAACGTAACCATTCATCATTATGTGATGAATAAGTGTACGCTAATCAGAAATATCGATCGAATCAATATAGAATCAAGGACGATTTGCGCAGCTCTCGCAAGGTCGTAGATAATAATTTGATGAAGGTTAATTTTCGGCAGCAATTTCGTGACTGTTCTTATGTGATTGGACAGTAGTTGCGGAACTGAAATTAGACGTGTATATATTCTACCACTTCGATATTACTTCCAAAATTGCGAGGACTAGTTCGCGTATTGCCTGGGAAACCATCCATTTGGTTGATATAAATGTTTTTGCGCAACCGTGCAGAAGCGTGCTCGTAGAGCATAAAAAAATTCGAACTGGGGCTTTTCGAGGAGAGAAAGAGATAGTGAAAGAGAGAAATGAAAAAAAAGGGAGAAAAAACAAATTCCCGATACACACGAAGAGATAACAAGATAAAAATAATAAATATTGGGAGAGGAAGCCGAGAGCTTCAAGAGTCGAGTGTCCGGGATTACTCTAAAGTAATCTAATCGGACGTAGTGCGACTCTCCAATTATTTTCTTACCTTTTAGCAGTATCTGTTCTTTTTTAACGCATCTTTATTTTAAATGTAAACCTACTATCCAAGAGAGAAAGATAGTCTTGTGAATCATATGTATAATATTGTTATGTGATCCAGACATGAAAAATTTTTCACCGACCTCGCCTCAGTTCGCCTCGGAGAAATATGTCCAATATCTTCCCACATCGGCGTGTCGGAATTTCCGGGTCACTCGTTCTCTCCTCTTTCTCTCTAAGGAGCGGCAAGGTGAAGGAGAGAGGAAGAGGAAAAGATGCACGCCGACGGTTTCCCGTCTCCTTTAACGATCCGGAGAATTTTCGCGAGGAGAAAATTCCGCCAGGAGCATGCTCGTAGAGGCCGCGGGGGCTTCTTCGTCTTCCTTCCCATTCCTCCTCTTCTTGCCGGGAATTCCTTCTTCATGCGCGGCGGTGACGATTATAACGCGGTAGAACATTTCGCCGTTACGGACGTGCTGACAGACGGTGACGAGTATAATCGCCGTGGCGAAGTTTATTCTGCGACGGCGACGACGACATCTGCACACTTTTAATACGTGCCAATTCGTGTACCGAATATCTCCTCGCGCTATGTCTCGTACTCACGTAAACTTCATTCAACGCTAAACACTTGATTCATCAATTATTTATCAACGTCCGTGTTTTTAATTTTCGACACTCGACTCTCGATATTCAACCTTCAGGCTTCGATAATCAACGCTTATGTCCATTTTTACCAATGTAGATTAACTTTAAATTTTGGTTTAACTTACTTTTTATCTTTTTCTAATTTTTATAAAAATTCTATAGAACTAGAAAAAGATGAAAAGTAAGTTAAACTAGAATTGAAATTAACCTGCATTGGTAGGAATGTGGACATTACTTTCACAATTTCTTAAATTTTTTACCTTAAATGTTGCCATTACACGTACGATTAATACAGTTAACAATAAAAATTGCAAATGATACATGATCTTCTATAGTTTTTAATTGATCTAAGAGCAAGATCATTTATATCATTTAATTTTTACACGACTTGTACAAGGATCTTATTTGAAATGTAGCATAAATCAAGTTTCGAAAACTTCGTTAAAATAATCCGTGTATTTTTATTTCAGTTCTTTTTCGTTCTCTCTTTTTCTTTTTCCCTTTCTCTCTCTCTCCCCCCTTTTTACTGGTGACAAAAATAGATCGCGACGGGTTCCAAAATAGTAGCGACGCTCGAATTTCGTATAGACTGGTGTCGTAAGTCCCAAGTGCTAAAGTGGGAAAGTGGGTGACTCGAAGTGACTCGAAGACAGTCAGGGTCAAGAGTACGGGAGTTGCTCGAGCTGGTTCTCTAAATTACGTTGTAATTTATGAAAGTAAAAGCCCGATAAAGAGAACTTTTCGTTCGCTTTCACTCACGCCGAGTACAAAAAATATGCGCCGCTATTTATTACCTCATTAGCAGTATTATCATGTAGAATATGTAGATTGCTTGTTTTCATGTGACACGTTATGAAATTATTATTTCATGTAGAAAAAAATCAATGAATAATACACCTACAGAAGCTATTTATAATTTAAAAAAATATCTGTTTAATTTAATAATGACTTTAATACATCTTGACTGTACAGAAAATTTTTTTATCGAGTAAAGAAATGAATCAAAGGCTTGTCGGATTATAAATAGGAATAAGGAATATCTATGATCAAAAAGCTTGAATATTTTATCAACTTTGGTATGAAAAGTTAGAGGCATATTGCGCATTTCGAGTGTAAAGTATTTTAAATCGATCATTGTATGTAAAATTAGCATTTTCTCGACGCGAGAGAAACATTACTAAGCGAAGTGCGGGGTTTAGTTGCGGCAGTTTCGCAATTTTTTCTCAATGATTGACGAAAGCGGCAAAGCTGCCTGCATCGCAAATGAGCGTTCTATTAACGCAGCATGATGTAAGAGTCGTCCGGGCGTTCGGAGGCGTCGAGGAGCTCGACAGGATCTATTACCTCGCATTTGATTATCGGGCGAACGTTAACCGCTCGTAAGGACGACATTTTACGTTCGTAAGAGCCACCAGAGGCCCTCGGGATAGTTTGGCGAACGATTTAGCCCGATGGCGATAAATAAAATACAATTCAATTTCGGTCAGACGTGAATACGGGTTAAACAGCGGAACAGGATCGAGTTCTGAACTGTAATTAAAAGCAGATCTATTATTATCCCAACTATTATACGTATAATGGAGAACGTAGCAATAATAATAATAATAAAGATAATTGTTATATTATTGCCTATTATAATTGATGAGGTTAATCAGTAAGATTAATTTTTGCAAAGACATTACGGAGCATTATTATCAATAATAATAACATAATGAACTTATTAATAATAATAATTATTGCATTTATCTTGCATAGATGTGGATGTGGGATTTTGTGCTCATGCGATTTTTTTTATGAGTCAAGGAGCGCGGGGGAAGGCACGTTTAATAAAACAGAATGATCAGAAGATTATCTCTATTAAGAATATGAAAGCATAACTAAATAAGCGAATTAGATAAAATTAATTGGATTGAATTCGGCGAATTGAAATGAACCGCTTTATTAGACAGTGTAGACAGGGGCACACTGAGCTAAAAAAAAATTACTGACTATATTACTTATTCTGCTTAAGTGGGATTATTGAGAACTGCAGACAGCGGAACGATGTCCGCGAAATATTTTCTGTATATGATTATTGAATGGAAATATGAAGCTAAATATAAGCATACACGGTTTTAAAAGAGAAATCGGAATTGAATATTTTTAAGGAGGCGTAATTGAGAAAATGTAAAATATAAAAGACTTAGAATATTATTTAACAAATGCATTGAATTTGCGCTAATTTCATTTCGAGTATGTTATTTTAGTGATTTGGCGAATTGCCGCGCGAGATTAGTACGTTGTAGATAACGTGCGAGCACTTTAAAAAGTAATAACGTAGAGAGAGAGCAGTCGTTTTTTTTTTTTAGGGTTTTCAGACATGGCGATATTAATTCCGGTCGACTGTCATCGGCGCGATTGCGTAGCTTGTTTCCTGCCAAAGTACTCCGGGTGACCCAGTTCGTTGTCTGACTTCCGAACGGGGAATTTTAAGGGCCACGTAATTATACGGTGCCCGTGAGATCCTGGTACGTTTACTCAGCCATTGCAGGTCGGAGCAGGGTCGGATTTAGGTATATTAAGCTATCTAAGCCAAATTGTCAGAACACAAAAAGTTTTATATGGAATTTTGCTGTGTTTTTTTTACAATGGCTGGATAGCTTAATCTTAAGTTTAACTTTTTAATAGCTGGAGCAAAAAAATTACTTTCAAAAGCAAAAAATAGCAAATAATTAGCAAATTAATTCCATATAAAATGTTTTGTGTTCTGATAATTTGGCTTAGTTAGCTTAATATACCTGTCAGATTTACAATTTAAAGCCGCAAAGTGGATCTTACCGGGAAAACTCGACATGAATATGTAATAATCGTTATACATAATATTGTTTAACACGTAATGCTAATTGAATTTTAAATTTAATTGTATTAAAAGAGAAATATTTTCTTAAGAGTTCTGATATCTTCGAGATTAGACGTTAGGGCCGGCCGTTTCTTCTCGTGCCTTGTGACACGAACCGCGGTCAGAAATTAATCGCGTGCCGCATTATGATGCTGGCTGATGAAAAATCTTCCTTTCTCTCCGCGACTTTCACCCGGACCGTTGCATCTCGTTGTAACGACGAGCGTTTCCTGTGCCTGTGGCGCGAATTCCGGAGCGAGATGCGTGCGTTTAGAAATCGCATTTGAGCATCACGATATATAGCTAAAAAGTTAATCATTATCGTGCGAGACATGCATCCCCCGGAAGAACGATCATGGTGAGAATAACGATAAATAAAACAACGCGAAACGCATTGTCAGTTAATGAAAACGGGATTGTTTAACTTTCTCTTGGAAATGCGAAAAGAAAGCATTGTGAAAAAATATGCTTGGTAAAACAAATAAGCGCGAGTCAACTGTGAACGACAGCCTTTTTCCACGTTTATATAAATTCCTTATTAAATATAAATTTTTATTTTTCAACATCAATATCAATTTCCATGTGCTTGATATTTAAAGAATTGTATATATACTAGCAAAATTTATATAAAAATATTAATATTAACAGAATAATTAAAAACGTGTAAACTGTGTGTTATATAGATAAGGAAAAAGGCAGAAAAAGGATTTGTCAAAAGCTTTATTTATTAAAAAGTTTTTCAATTTTGCTTTGGCAACTGATATATCATTCTGCTAATAGTGGGCGTAAAAAATCGTCAAAAATGTTTGCTTAATATTTGCAGTATAAATATATTGCGACGACAAAGAGATTATCGAGATCAAATTCAATGGTTGCGTCCACGTCCGCACAATATCGCCGAAGTAACCCAATAAAGCGCTTATATAGGGTGTTCTTCAAGTCATTGGTGGTATAGAGCGTTCTTAGCAATCGAAACGAGTGCCTCGATAATGGCCGGCGACAGCCTGCTTTCTCGATCGAGGATACCAGTTGTGGACGACTCTTATGCCAGAAATAATCGAATGCATTTAGGCTAGGGACCATAGCTAGAGATTAATCTTGGCTAATCGTACGAATATTATCATCATTGCGAGCGAGAGAGAGAGAGAGAGAGAGAGAGAGAGAGAGAGAGGAGTATGTCACAAAATTAGAACACATTGTTAAATTCGTAGGGTTAAATTATACTCAATTTGAGTCATTTTTAACCATTTCTACAGGTCGTCACTGCTCCTACTCGATATGTCGTTAATTTAACTAAAACAATGTATTAATTCAACTAAACCAATGAAGTTAAAATAATAAATTCCGACACATATGTTAAAAATAACAACACGTTATTTGACTTAAGGTATTGGTTTAAATTTCATCTTTTAATATTTAACGCAGTGTATACATTACATATATACATTATATTACATTGTATATTTTACATTGCTCTCGCGTGCAAATATCGATATGCAATATATCGCTGATATTGCACTTAGCATGTATAATAGTAGTTGCAAGACATCTCAAATTTGTTTCATTTCCCGTTTATACATCAACGATAGAAAATTAAGTTTGTGAGTGCTGAATATTATGCATTCCTGTACTGTCGCCGGCAGTAACTGCATTATTATTTTCTCGGGACGCAACGAGCGTGCTTGTACGACCTTCTCCTTCTTGATAACGGGAGATACGCGGAGTGCATCCTACCGAGACGCAACAATGCAATTTCATGTAAATCGCGCGCTGCGCCCGCGGCGAAAGCGACCGACATCTTAATTACCGATGTCTGGGGCTTGCTTTCGTTGTCTTATAATCGCTCTTACGCCATCGCGTAATACCGGGCTGCCGGTGTTCTTCCTTTTTTTTCTTTTTTTTCTTTTTTACGAGCATTTACGAAATGCACCTGGGCGTGTTGCTGCGGCGGAGATTATTGCGACGCGCGGCGTCGTCGTCGTTTAGAGAGCGATTTCGCGATTTCGCGCGGCACATAAACGCTTGCAAATCGCGGCGCGTAAATGTCGACAATACGAACGAACGGCCTGTCAAGGCCGGCATGGGCTGGGAATTCCTTTCATTCTCTCCGTGAGAGCTCTCGCTAGCGCACCTGCGTCTGCTGGCGCGGAAATGTATCGGGATGTTCGATACTATTCACAAATCAATATTTTAATGCGACCATTAATGCAGTAGGAATATGCACAATAAAATCGTGAAACACAACTGACAGATTTGTTGATCAATTTAGAAACCGATCTTTCGTAGCGAGACTATCGAGGAAAGTTATCATTAAAAAAAAGTGTTTACTTCTGTTTTACTCGAGATGCGGGTTGATGGGTAACACGAGATAATTGAGATATTTGATTTTATCATGTATTTTCTCTCTTAGAATTCAATTTGCTCCGTTACTTTCAAGCGTTAATTATGATTAATGATGAAAAAAGCGGTAATGAAGATATAGGTGTCTTATTTAATGTTGAATAAAAGTTCAATTTTAAATTGATTGAGGAATTTGTAAAATAGAAATGTGATAGAAATGGGACACTATATAAATTAGTGATTTATCCGGCATCTGATGTATTGGAGAATTTCACGCTACAATTATTCAATTATTTCGGTATCCATTGATGGAGATATCTGTGGTGTCTATTCATATACATCTACCGCATCTATTCATACACGGCAATCTATAAAGGTGATTGAACTTGTCTCGCGTCGATTTCTGGAATGATAATTCAATCCGCTACGCTTTCTTGAGGTTGTGTTTAGCCATTTACGTTGGAATGCAATGAGCACTCTCGCTCGCTTAACTTCCAGGTTGCAACTTGCAATTCAACACAGACACAATGTTGCAGGCGAGCATTGCCGCGGTTCTAAGGTCGGTATAGAAAAGAATTTACGATACGAAGCGCTGAATTCTGTCGAGTTGTTGCACGTAATTGTTAATTCCAGACACACTAAAAGCGTAGAAAAATAGCAGTAGTCGAGAAAAATAGGGATTTATTAATCGAGGTACATTTGTTCTTCAAATTAATTGAAAACAAAGAGATTTGAGTGAACTTGTTACAAAATTGAAATCTGTTGCGAAAATTATTGAAACAGATTCAGTTAGTAACTAGAACACGATACTAGTATAATTTATAATTTTTTTATTATTTAATAATAATTGAAATTTAAAGAGAGAAAAAAAACATTTAATAGTAAATAAAATAAAATCAAGACATTTATTGCGAAGACTATTTATATGTATTGTTAATATTTCTTTATGAGAATACAAAATATATGATAAACGACGGCAAAATTACTTTTTTGTATCCCTGAAAAATATTTTTCAGGATATGTATTTTTTTTCTGACGACCGTTTTGAAAGATCGCGGTGTCTACTTCAAATGTAATAAATTCCGAGGCAGATAGCGATCCTCCCGTCAACGAGTATAGTTACAGGATAACCGGCTGCGGTTATCGGAACGGAAGGCGATACACATATGGCCCTGCATTCAAAACAGTTCGTCAGCTGTAAACGCCTCCTTATTCCTTATATGGTGAACGTGGGCAACGAGTCGGGAATACCGAAATTCATGGACGAAACGCGAAATATCGAAGAGCATTTAGATAGTATACGTGCAGCTTTTTCATTATTTAACACTGGAGGAAATACATGGAAAAAAAAGTATTGCGATAATAAAATTTTACCGCAATGAAATTAAATTCTTGAATTATTACGCCGACTAAAATTCAATATTTTGCATATCATGAGATTTTGGGATTGGTATCCGACGTAATGAAATTTTATTTTAAAATATGGTCAGGGATTCATTATGACGTTACATTACAGAGAGATTTTACTGTCCTTCGTGATAATTGCCCTATCATTGAGATACGTCTAATCTATTCCAGATTCCAGGCGACCTACTTTTGCGCTTATTTTTAGCGACAAGCTATTATGACATCACATTATGTGGAGCTTTTTATTTTCTTTCAGCCAAGCCGGATATTGCGCGATAGTCGCGATACCCACTACGTTAATTATATACGTTAATTTTCAAACGTACGTATACGTATACGTTTTACTTTTTCTTGTAAACGGGAAAATGATAATGTAAATTAAAGTTTCGAAAGCCGCACGTGAGATTTCTCTCTTCGCCGTGAAAACCACACATGGCAGAGGTATCCGTGCGGAAACACGAAAGATATCGTTCGACAGCGAGAAAACGAAAAGAAACTTAGGTGGAACGTGGACCGTGGCGAAGAAGAATGAGGTGCGTCTTCTCGGTGCAGCTGCAATCTAATTCTGGCCCCATTGTGCGCGCTGTTTCTTGACAATAGAACGCCAAGTATACTCGTAGAATGATGAAATCTAATCTCCTGCTGCTGTAATTTTCCAGGTTCATAACGTCGTATTAACTCTTATTCTCTCTTCAACATCGAAGAAAAGCCGCGTTTCATAAAAAATTGATTATCCAAAAGTTAATTTAATAATATTAATAATATTTATATTACTGATAGCTACTTTAGTTAGCTATAGTTCTTGCCGTTTCGCATCTATACTACTTCAATCGTATCGGGGATTGATTGTCGCAGTCTCGACGTCAAACAAGAGTAATCGCGCGAACGCAAGAGAAGCCGGGGATAACGCCCTGGCTGCCGTGAATGCGTTATTATATAGATTTATAGGAAATCGATGTTATCTCATGTCCGTGTCGCATCGTCCGGAACAGCGGGTGTTCCGGATAGATCGAGACAGCAGCAGGAGCAGCTTGGCAAAGCAGTCTGCTATATAGACGTTCCTTTTCGACACGCTCCCGGAAGTCATATGCGATCTTCGCGAAGCACACAGTTTCGACATCTGGCACTTTATGAAAGAAAATTTGATCGACTTACAAATTAGGTTAAAGTATTGTGTTTTGTGAAAGAAATGGGTCGTCTGCACAAAGTTGCATCATGAACTCTTGCATACTGATATATTTCTATATGTATAAAAAAATTTGGTCATTTTTGATAGAACTATTATTGGCTTCTCTCTCTTATGCAAAATATTTAGTCATCTGACAGTAATATTATTTAATTAAGATATTGTACTTATTATTATAATTAAATGATTAATTATGATAATATTGATAATGGACCATTGACATTAATCATAAAATATTATTGAAGAAGGTCAGTAAGAGTGAGAAAATTTATTTGAAAACTCAGGAAATTTTGTCAGTACAAATTGATATTAAATTCCATACATATTTGAGCATATTAATACTGGCAAATCAAGTGGCAATTTAAAAAATTAACGTAATTAACACCCCGAATAGTTGCAATATCAGGTAATTTAAGGAATTTTGATTTGAGTGTGTTACTCTTTTCAAGAGCTGTTATCCTAATAAGAACTTTAAATGTATAGCTCAAGGATACATATATATAATTGCGCGTAGTTTCGACCATTACCTGTCACCTCTGTTACGAAAATGACCGGGTGTCATATTATCTGGATCTCTAAGGAAGCAATACACGTGTATATCGGCATAATTCAATTTCCGGTTCGATCGTTGCCGCACAAAGCTCACGCATATTCAGTCACACAAAGAGAAAGCGGTCATTTAACCGAACGATTTAACCGTTAACCGAGCGCGCGACGTTCATTTTTCCGTGAAATACTAAAAAAAAAGAGAAGAAAGAAAAAAAGGGAAAATGCATGAGAACGATGCAATTGTTATGTCGTATTATCTTGTGGTGTATTATTAGTGCAATCGCCTCCCTTCCGTCGAAGACGGCCGATAACAGTTATGAAGAATCGTCTGAACGTTGCAATTAAAGAAGCAGACTTTGACCGAAGTAAAGTTGCTAGGTAGTAGCTTATCAAAATGTTCTTAGAAAAAAAATAAAAAATTTGAATTTTCTTAGTGATCTATATAATTTACACTATATATATAAATGTAGTATAAATATGCAAATCATGTTTATACACTATACAACATGAAATACACTACATGTATACAACATACATGTATCGGTAATAATAAAATCTTAAACATATAATGCACTTCTTAAATTTGACGTAAATTCGGGACATACATCCTGCTTTGTCTACACTATTAATATGACAAACATGCCGGTAATCGATAAACGGCGAATGAGTTCCGATCGAATATATATTCAGCAATATAATAAAAGAGGCGTAATTCGCGCGTCCTCGAAATCGATTCGGGTATATCGCGTAATTGAATGTTAAATTAGGCGCTAACTGGATGATGCACTCCGATGTATATGGGAACGAGAGTGGGAGGAGTAGAGCCGGTTGTGCTAATATGAAATCGATTTAATTTGCATAGATCTGCAATAAAGTACTTCTGTATTTCGGCTATGAAATCCAATGAATTGTTTGTAATAATATCTGTAACGTAGCATTTTACCGACAAAAACATGTTATCGCTCCTTATCGAGGCACGATTTCCAATTGTAAGTTATATAAAAGCGTTGATCGCATTCAATTACTCGAATGTATAAAAGTACATATTAAAATAACGAAAGGTATTCACGTGTGTAAATAACTAACGAGTTTTTATTCTCATCGGAATTTCCTGCGAGAGATTCCCGGTTCGAAGAGTAGCCTATAAATACTGGACTAGTTGACTTAACTTCGGGATATATGTTAGCGAGTTTTATCTCAGAGATTGCGGTAAATATATTTGCACAGAGCATATGGAGAATGCTTATCATTCGATATATAATCAGTATTGCGGTTGATTTTATTCTCGTTTTTCTTTCATCGTTATTTTAAGCGTAACGCCGAAATTTGCACGTAATTATTGTAGTAAATTCTTCTACGAGGTATACATTTGCACAGAACGTAACGCGTAATGAATGCTGATTCCTCCCTGATACCTAAATTTTAATTATAAATTCTTCAACGCTTTTGGGATAGATCTTCCTCAAACAATTTTTTTAATTAAATAAATATTAGTTTAAACAAACATTTTCTTGAACTTATTACTTATATTTACACATTTTTAACTTTATTGTCATTACTATTTTTCTTTCTATAATTAATATTAACAAAATTATATTAAAATACCCAAAAGTTCTTGTGTAGAGTTCTTATCTATATTTCCTTTGCACTCTTTGTTATAATACCGATATGCTATTTTAAGTGTTTCCTCGATTTTTCTAACATATGTTTAGAACTGGGCACTATTAGCATTTGGATTGCTGGATGACATTAGTATTACAGTGTTAATCAGTCTCAGAAATTACATGATGATGCAAATATTCTGGATCGCTCGAAAAATGCCACCATTTCCCGTTATTATACGTCCGTTATCGCGTTCTCTGAGTAATAACGCAATTTACTCGTAAACTTCTAACGCTTTCCGATATTTTCAACGTTGGTCTAGGAACATGAATATGTCAAACGTACTTATTAATATGAACAGAAGCTTGGGCACGTGTCAACGTGCGAAGTATGTCTAAAATTTTGCCAAAAGTGTTACACCCCCTGTGTGATATTTATCTACATCTAGATACTCTACAAAGCAAGAAGCCATTGATATAATTAGAACAATTTAAGGGAAATAATTTATAGTCTTGTTGGAGAAATCCATTAGAAAATAACTTTATCAAAATTTACATGAAGTGAATTTTTTCCCAATTATAAAATTACAATTTTTAATTTTTGAATATTTTTATAAAATAAAATTTCAGTATCGAATTTTTTGATGATTTTTTTATGTCGACCTGTTGCAAAGCACGTTTCTAATGTTTCTAATTCTTTTAGTTTACATAAAATTTTATTTTTATTCAACCTGTTTCTATAAATAAAAAAATCGGTTTCTTCTAACGCGATTACATGTCCGACTTTTTATGCGTTCTTTGTCTTTAACTTTGCGCGCTGAGTTTTGGTTCCGATACAATGGCCTCACTCGCAACTATCCCTGCATTTTTCCCTTCCAAGACTGCACGCTTGTCCGACAGATTAACCCCTCAGCGGAGCGGAAACGTGAACGCGCGCTTTGACACATCGGCGATTTTTTTTTTCGCGCGAAACAGCGCGAGCGAATTCTTTGGGCGTGTAGCTGGAAAATCCGACGTTTGCCAATGTCTAATAAGCTGTAAAAATTTGAAACGTGTCTAAGATGATTCTAGGAATAAACCTGTGCATATACGCGACGTATTTACAGTTGCAAGTACAACAAGAAACGTTGTAGGAAACGGTCTTGAAGATTTCTTAGGTACACAAAATATTTCTTTACTATTGAAGCTTAAGTTCTTTTATTATTATATATTATATATTATTTAACTACCTATTATTGTACATATTTTCCGAAAAGCATAATATTAAATACAAATTTTTTTATCTTATATTAATTCATAGATTCTATATTTTTCTATTTTACCATTAAGTTTTTTTTTTTTTTTTTTTTAAGGAAGAGTCAATATTTTAAATTAATTAAATCTGACTGAAAAGATAGTATTTTCGACACTTTGTCTTGTTGCGTTGTTTTGTTGAGACTGTGAAAAATACACCTAAAAGGAACGTATAACGGGGCTGATTATTTTACGTCAGCGAAACGCGACGCGAAAACCAGTCGCGAAATTGGATCCGGTGTATTTTTTTTTGTCACTGGCGCAAAACTAGACTGCGTCGCACCATTGTCGAAAGATGGTGTCGATGCACGCACCATGCATCACGCATCGCAAACGCGTGTGCGTATACGCTTCTCTGCTCCGCCTCGTTCGAGCCTCTGGAATTCGCGGACGCGACGTTCTCGCGCGAGCTATTGCCAGGCAGGCCGCATTCCGGCGGCGATCGGCGAGCACGTTCGCAAGCGAGAAAACCGCCGCGGGAATCGTTTTCAGGTCGTACCGCAGGTTTATCTACCCGGCAGCAGCTCGCAGAACATGAGTCTCGTCACCGTCCGACGTCCGTGTCATTTTTGTGACGCGCCAGATACACGCGACTCGCCGTAGGCGGTGTCGTTAAGGATTTTTAACGCTCGCGTAATCCCGCGGTCGATGATGATGATGATGATGATGATGATCCTGCTGATTTTCTCCGCATCATCGAGAGACGCGCGTATTTCGATCGTATTTCCGCTCAGGCGATGTCACTTCAACACTCATTCGCGACAATTTCTTTTTCATCATCAAATACCGCGTTGTTTATTTTGTTATTTTAGCATTATACCGTTTTATTACATATAATGTATATCTGATGTTATATCCGAATGCGCACATCCCGATAAATCAAATCGTATATCTATAAAATTTTTAACTGTACGACGAAACGTGTTCTCTTTCGATGAATTCTCCAGTCTCAGATAGGAAGTAAAATGCGAGTTTCATTACGCGTGATATTTCCGCATTGCGTCTGCACGTCGAAGAAACTTTTCTCGCGAAGTAGCGGGAAAACCGTTTAGCACCTACTAAGAGGAACACGCCTTGTACGTTACGTAGGTATAGAACGTGGGGCACGCGACACGATGGGAACGAGGGAACGAGAGCCTGGATCATTAATTGCACTTTGCTAAGGCTCGCACGAAGCGGGATCGCGCGCGATTTATCGCCTAATGTACAATATAAGCCGCCTGGTACGCCGGCATCAGAGTGTTCTCAAGTGATCAACAAGAAAAACGTTTTCCGCGACGCGCTTGTACGGCACGCGCTGCTGGCACACATCTTACGACAGAGAAGCAGATAGAAGCACACGCGAGAATTATGGGTGTAACTCGAAGGAAAGTTTCCCCGGTTGGAACTTTGCGAAACTTGCAATATCGTCCTCGACTGCACAATACGTATTTTATATTGTGTTGCAACGGAGGATAGTTTCGAAGTTGCTCCTTAATCTCTCCGACGGTTACACACGCGCAGGATGAATATTGTCGACCGGTTTTATTCACAGCTGCTAAATCAATTTCGTGATAGAAACAAAGCGGAATTTAATATTTTCCATAAAATATACGGATGTCGGTCGCGACCAAAGAATATTTCTGGTGATTTAATTTGGAATTTTACTTTTATATATATTTAAAACCATATACTGAGATATCTCATAGGCCCAATTGTGTTAAAACGTTCGAAAAATATTCTCTTATACGATATTAAATGTGCAGAGTTTCGTAATAATATATCTATAATATAAATAATTCTATCTCTTTCATGATTTAAGAATTAATAAAAATTAATCACAGATTTCCAAAAACGAAATTTAAATTGTAGAATAATGTTTTTTGTACAGGCAAAAATAAATGATTTTGAAAATCTATCAGTATACACGTGCACTTGACTACATCTCGACTATAAGACTAACGGATCTTGCTATAAGTTACTATTTCTGTTATTTTTATTTATGGAGTCATGCACATGTCAAAAGTTTAGTTTATACGCCACAAATAGTCAAAATGTTAATCATTTAAAAAACAAATTATAGTAGCATTTCAAGAATTAAAAGCTCAGTCCACCTTAGCAAAAATGCCAAAAATTTATGAGTCTGTGATTAAAAAAGCACAGCTTTGCAATAAAAAAAAGACGGAGTTTCAACAGTTTCTTTGGTAAAATTAAAGTAAAAAATTAAAAAACTTATTATTATAAATATTATATGTAATATTTATAATAATACTTATGAAGAACTTTTAATGAAAGATACATAACTACATTGTCACGTCGAGCAACTTCCGGATTACTTTTTTACCACAACCACGTAAGACTTCGCCACGCAAGCGATCGATTGCCGAGACATTTAGTATGACGACCATATTATATGTGCTGCCGGCTTCTCTGTCAACGGTGTAACCTTTGCGCGTACGTTCGTGCTCATAGTGCGCATTAATTAGCGAGAGAGGCAATTACAGCTGGATGCGAGGTTACGCAGGCACGCGGGTGCCATTGCGGCTAATTACTGGCCGGCGAGACGCGTGCTGCCTGTCTTTGATTCGCATGAGAAGGCACTCGATTTGCCGGACACGAGGCCGAATCGATTTCGACAATATAATTTTCGAAAATAAAATGTTTATTCGCGATTTTATATTTAGCTATTTATAAATTGACATATTACTATCCTCCGTTTTATTATAACAACATTTTTATAAGATGTATTATTTAACTGTTATTATGGTTATAACATTACACAATGCCTTTCTTTCAATTATTTGAAATTTTACTGTAATCGGTTTCACATAACATTTCTAACAATATGGTTAAGAAATTCCGATGAAAAATTTCGATCATCTGTGAATTATTTATTACACGTGTGAGATGGTATTCAAACGACTAAAGAGATATCAAGTCCCGTCTCTCTACTAAATGAATCACATTCTGAAACGCCTTCTCAATTAATGAAATTTCTAATTTATCATCACATATACCTTTACAATAAAAATTCATTATTTACATTGTACGTCTCATTAATTCTCGTTGTTATTATAAAAAGCAATTCTCTTTATCTTTTATTTTTTTATTAAAAAATTCTATTTTTTAGACAGAATTTTTGGGAACAAATGTCTCAGTATGGGAACCACTCTTGTTAGAGCATTCACAAGCATTCCTTGACAATATGCTTGCGTGCGAGTGCGTGCGCAGCGCAAACGTAAGGCCCACATCCCAGAGGCACATACACAGACAATTATCTTCCCGGTTCTCTCGTCCGGTTCCGGGGGCAGGAAGGGACGAGGGGGGAGGGGAGGGAGGGGAGGGAAAGAAGAGAGGTCGCGGGCGTGGTGGAGGCGAGAATCCCGATCTCGGCGAAGCCGAGAGTCGTTTTGCTCTGCGGGCTCGTGCGCGCGGCCTTCTCCGAGAGCCTCAAGGACGGCGAAACGCATCGCATGAGCTGCCCCGGCCCGAATGCCGCCGAGGGGGAGAATCCGGCAAGGCCGACCGGCAACGTATTCTATTTCTTCTTCGCTCGGATTTTTTTTCGATCACGCCTGTGCGCACGAAAATAATTGCGTTAGACGCGGCGATGTGCATCGCGTGCGCACTCCTCGATCGAATAAAAATTTAGTGGAAAATTATTAAACAAAAAGAGCGATTATTAATAGAGCTATTAAATATTGCGTGATGCAAAAAAATCCGTACAAGTTCTTAAACAATCTCAGTTAAAGAAGCTACTCGCGTATCTGAAGTGCGAATTTTGAAGTTAGTTTTTCAAAAAAATTATTTTAGTTTTCCGGAAAGAATAATGTCGCGTATATCATAATATTCTGATTAACATCCTTTACAAACTTATAAACTAAACTCGTAACTTTTAAACTAACATATATTCCTCATATTATTTTAATAATTCTGGATTCTATTAAAAAAATGAAACGATTAAGAATAGAGAAGCGCACACGAGAGACGCTGCGTATTTCGGGAGCAATTTGCACGAAAGAGACAGAACCATCCGCTGTAATGCACATTCGGATATAATTGCGTCGGCAAATGAATGCGTCAATAATATTTCGTGCGTTTCACGTATCGCGCTCTGCTCATTATACGGTCTGGCATTGAACTTATTCGCCGCGTCGTATCGTGCGTTAATCACGCGCGCGTTCTCGCCCGCTTATTAAACTCTTATCGATATTTGTCGTCGTCGGTCGGCGTTATTTCAGTACAGCATCCCCCGTCGTTTTTATTGCTCGTACGCCGCGTGAATTCCCGGCGCGTCCATAGACGCCCTCGATCATCGCGCGGCTCAATCCTTTTCCTCCTTCGCTCTTTTCCTTCATCTCCTCCTACAGATTCCATATCATCCTCTTTTCTTTTCTTTCGTTCTTTTGCTTTCTGCTTGCACACAATTTATTTGCGCTGGTTGCACTAGAGAGATAACCGATGTTTGGAACGGTTAATAAATGTGTGTACGATGTTTTCTTATATACTTTTAAAATTATATTATAGTTCTTCTCCATAGAGGGTTTTGTACTCGATTAATCGATCGACATCAATATCTTTTATATTTTGTTTATTAAATAGTCCTGTGTGATTTATTTTGTGTCTCTTGTAAAGGATGCGTCTGCCAACTTATGGAAAAAAAAAAATGACTGTGCGTGGAAAGAGATTATTCTCGAGATTATTTGATCGCTGTGTCGAATCTCTTATTTTTAACATCTATACTTCGCATATGCTTCACCTTGCTTCTATTTTTTTCCCACCCTGAAATAAAGTGCGACGCGACCGTGAGCGTCGATTTGACCCACAAAAGATGGCAACGCGACGAATGATGCACCACACGTGAATGCGAGGCAGGTGTGATTCACAACATCGCAGCTGAGATAAAATGTTAAATATATATCGTCAGCACCTTCTCGCTGTCACACGAAGTAAATGAACGAACGATGGCACTTCCGGGCAAACGCGTCGCTTTAGGACCGCATTTTAGCGCTAAGTATATACGTGATAAAATTACGGCTGCGGTAATCATCTTACGAGCATAACTTTTACTTGTATCTTCATTCCCTCCGCAAAACTGATAGAGCGGTTAAAAGCACGTGTGGAGAGCAAGGGGGATTTAAAGCTAACCGGATGTCCGGATTCACGAATCCGTGACGGATTTGGGTGAAAGACACATCCGGATTTATGACTCCCGCAGAGCGCACATCGCGTGAAATTCAAATGCGTATAGAATCTTTTTTTTTGGAGTTCTACGAAAAAATTCACGTTTGAAAGATGTTTGAAAAATGACATTATTGACAATTGAAATTTGACGAAGAAGAGATTGTTATATAATTAAATTTTGATTAATTTGCTTTGTAATTTAAATATTTATAATGTACATGAATAAAATTTCTTGATTTGATTTCGAGATTTACGATATTGATGTTGATTCTACGATATTTTTACTAATTATTTATTAAGGATTATTTCAAATTGAATATTTTTTAACTATGTTACAATCTTTTTTTAAAGCGCATCGACAAAAACTATAATTTTTGCATACTAAACGAAAGAACGAAGTTTGAACGTCATTTGCAATTTTATAATATTTCCAGAATATTCACACAAATTAAATAAAATAAAATAACTAAAATCTAAATGTTAGATGTTCAAAGTGTGTTTTTGTTATCGGAAGAGAGATCGTTGAATATTTTACATTTATGTCGCTCGCACGGTACCACCACGTTTATAAACGCTTATTTAAATGCAAAACAGTCTGACACACAAAATTTTGTGGACTTCAAGAAATTATCATTTTACTAGCTTGCGTAATATTTCACCGTATTATCATTATTTTCTTCTTTCAGACGTTGGACTTCGATAGGGATGGTCTCACGAAGCTCAAGAAGGCTATCAAGGCCATTCACAACTCCGGAAACGGTGAGTGTCATCGTAAATTTTCGTTATACTTGCGACTTGGTTTTACGATTGCGCGAATAACAGTCAGTTATCTCTTAAATGACGAAATTGACTCGCGCCACAGAACGTAAAACGAACTGTCGTTGGTAACGAATAAAAATGAAATAAGTAAAATTATATCTCATGCGACACACATAACTCGAGTTAAATTTTAAGGACAAATTCTTCGATCAAATCTGATCTTTTTTACAATTTAACCCTCAATTAGCACACCTCGGTTGAGCCACCTCAAATGCCACACTAGTGCGATTTGAGATTTTGACTTTTAACTGTCGTATCTCAGTCATTTTTAATAAAAATTTATGTAAAATTTCCCTGGCAATCGAGTAGTGCACTTTATTTTACGAAAAAGAAAGGATTTTTATATGAAAAATTGAAATATATAAAGTGCTGAACGAAAAAAAGTGGTGCGACTTAGCACATGTGTGCTAATTGAGGGTTAAAGATTCTATCGATCTTTCTTCATTTTATTTGTTTTATGGAAATTTTATGGAAATAGCTGCTCCATTTAAACATCCCATAAAAGATCTTTGAGTATGCATTGTTAGCTTTGATTACTCTGATGACTCAGCCCGAGGGCAAAACCCTACTGTATATAGATCGTGACTGCATTTGAATTATCATCCTGGGACGCTAGAGCTAGACTCATGCGTATTGAATAACGTATAAATACTGATAATGGTGGTCGAATGTTATATTAAACATGTCAGCACGGCTACTACAAGTGGCGATAAAAATCAATAGTTGATAGTACTCCTCTTTATCTTTTTTTGCATGTACAACATTACTAAGAGTATTTAATATTTGATCAAGAGAGATATGATTGCGGCATAAAATCAAAACCTGAGCGAGAAGAGCGTTCTATTATAAAAATACGTAAGAACCTCCAAACTTTTCTATATTATTTAAAAATCTCAACATTTGATTTGATTGAACCTACATTGCAGTTTATAAAAATTAAACAATTAATAAAAAAAATAGAGAGATAGAGTTCCAAAGAACTTTGGGTTTATGAAATGATGGGAGTATACATACATGGGAAACGCGGGGCGTCTCAAGAGAAACGGGACGTTTACTTGCCCCGCGTATACGTTCTTTCCGGATCATCCTACGGCGAACGTAATGCTACGTGCTCTAATTTTACGGACGTCCGCGTCGGTCCGGATTTTTATTGCACTCGAATGGGCAAGTCGCGTCGGGTTCAACATCCTAAAGGTCTATAGACTCGGACTGAGAAACCCTGAGCTGGTGTGCGCTGACTTTTACGGGTCGGGCTCGCCGCCGGCTTTCCGCCACTTCTCCATCGGGCAGACAGATCGATTTCTCCGGCGCCCCCTTTGTTTCCTCGACCAGGCCATCCTGCGAGAGAGTCTGCTGGGGGGGTTCATATACCGAATGTCTCGCGTTCTGGAATCTGCGATCGGCATCTTTACGACCGCCGTTATATTGTTCGCGCCCGCACTCCGCGAACGAGCGGGCGATCAATAACGCGTCGTTGTCAACGTCGATATATCGCGAGCCGTAACGGCTCGCGAAGACATATTATATAAGAACATAGTTATTAAACTGTCTCATTTATTCATATGCACGATACACGCGTATCGTGGACGTATATAAAATATCGTCGTGGAATATTTATATTTAGAATATTTAGATTTCCTGATAAAACTTGGAAAACAAGTAAGTTTGCAAAATCGACATTTTCATCGTGTTGATGTTAAAAATTGCGGTGTTCCTTTCGCGCGAACTTTCAACGCATTTCTGCTTGTCGAAGCAAATAAATGTTGAAGCGCATCAAAACTTCGCGTGCGCGAAACGTATACGCTGAAGTTACGTGACTTTATCGTTGAACCAAGTATATGTTATCATTTATCGTGCATGCGTGTTAGTTTTCTGCGCGTGTGTTGAATACATGTATTTATTTATAAATTTCATAGTTATGAAAGGGTTAGCCGTAGGTTGTATAATCTCGCGTCATCCCCAGCCCCCTACAAGAATAGCAGTAAACAGCACGCATGTCGCACGCACATTCTAAATAATATATTTTATTATGTAACTGATATTACATCGTGCGAGTAATTATGAATTAAAAAATCCATAAATATGCCGCGTTTATGTCTCAACATCTACGAACAAAGTCGTCGTACTAATTTCTCGCGAGTCGCAAATTAATGGTAATTAAGCCGCAGTGAGAAAATGCGGTTTGCATTGACAGAAAATGGCGGGTCGGCGGAGATATTACCGACTTGGGTGTTTCCAGCGGGAATAAAACGGCAGCGCGTGCCGGGCGGCGTTCTCACCGTTAGCCGCGAGACTAATGAGAGATTAAAGCGGCGTTTCCTTTCCACGTCGGGTCGATAACGCTCGCATTATTCCGCGAAAGTTGCGTGCTCAGAGGCCGCTCCTTCTCGCTTTCCATAGCGAGGCGTCTTCCGTTATATCTATATAGTATTCTGTTCTCGAAGCGAACTCTCGCGTGAGTCTCCGTCCTCGAAATCGCTTTAAGAAGTTCTACCGCGAATTTACATTGTATTTCTGCGGATCATCTCGCAGCGACTGCCCGTACCTAGATTGCAGCGAGGCGTTCATTCAAGACCGCCCGTTCGCAAATATTATCTTAGCGCGAGGCAAGCCTGAGCAAACATGCCAGAGATGTTGTTCTTTCTGAATTGGACTTTGAGTTACGGATCTTTCGTGACGCAACGAGCAGGTAGTCGCGCGAAATTGCTTCCTCAGGTCGCGAAACGTCACTGAGGATCTCACTGCCACGTGGTAGTAGGATACTGCTGTATAATTGTCGGGAGTTGGCCTGTAATTATATATCGCCTAATGAGAAGACATCTCGTGGGAGCCTAGTATTATAAAACTGTCTTTTGATGAGAGAGCTTTTATTTCTGGTCATACTCCTCTAATTGTGAGCTGTGACACGACACGCATCTATAATATTTCATCAAAATATTTTATATAAATATGATAATTGTTACATCTATTTATTTGATGTGATTGGTTGATATTTAAAAAGTCCTCATTTATCAATTATTCTAAGATTAGCTATATATTTCACATAATGTAACGTTATTACGACACGATATTATATTGCTAATTGAGAACAATGATATGCATACGAAGTTTTTAATTCAGGAATTTAACCCTTATACTTCGTAATTTTTGTAGTTTGTCATTGTTTCTGTGAAACCCTGTAAAAAAATTATTGATTGTCTTGAAAACCTATTTGTGAGCAGTTCGGGACCAGGCTATTTTAAGAACAATAAATTTTAGAAACATTTTATTACCAAAACCGGTACAACTAATTTGTTTAATATATTTTACTCTTGTAGCTCTGTGTTTTCGATAATTTTTAAACTTGTTTTGCGAGCAATAAATTTCAAGCAAGATATTTTGCGAACATTTAAAATAATATTATTCGAGAAATAGTTTAGTATTCAACTTATAAATATGATTAATTATTTATTTTTGATTGCTTTGTCCTTACATGGTTACGGTAATTAATACATCCATAATTATTCAAAATTTGCGATGTCTCTTTGCAGTATTTTAGAGCAAAAAATTAGCAAAAAATTCTGATACATCAGTTTTTGTTTACGATATTCTATACCGTGTTTTTCGGAAGTGGAAGTGTGCTAGTGTAACAATGCAGTCAACATCGGTTTTGATATTAATTTCCTGCGAATGAGTAAGAGCAATAAATTTGGTGGTAGAACAATAAATTAGTAATAAATTAGCATTTAATTATATCATATACATCCGAACTTTTCAATAATGGGAGGCTAGGTGTTCACATAGATGCAAAATGCATAACTTTTCCATGCAATATAGAGTTTATGGAGTACCTAATACCAATAATATCGAATTTTAATTTACAAGAGGCTTCATAAAATCTAACGGCTAATTTAATCTTAAATTAAACACTTCGTTCAAAATTTCCTGTTATCTCTTCAGGTCCACCTTCAGGTCACTCGCTTTACTGATTTTGCTCGTTTATCTTTGTGCTCAGCGTAACTCTTTCCTTACCGCAACCTCTTCATCGCCCACGTCACTAAGGTTCTCATCTTCGCCGTTATGCTTCATTAGCTTGTAATCACGGGAAATCTCCTTTACGCTAATTGTCATCTTATCTACCTCATATCACGTTGCTTATCTCTATTAAGACCGTTATTACGGTCCTCTAAAAATAAATCGCAAAATATCGCGTAACAACACTTGCAATCAACGTGAAAGAAAATAATAAACTAAGTGCAGCAATGAATAAGTGATGAATGTTTATTCTTTTGTGTTCCTATATATGTATGATTTAGCGTAATTTCACATTTTTTTAAATGAGTACAATGATTTTACTACTTATCTTTAATTACTATTATAGCGTAATATAATTTTTTCAAGCTGTAATTATTTATCTGTGTTGTTACCTCGTTATCTTGATATCTTTTCTATTATTAGACTACAAGTACTAAATTTGTGATATTATCTTATTTACACAAACGTCAATAGCAGTGACAAAAAATCTAATTGTCTAAAAATAATAATGCCGGCAAAAATAAAAGCTTCCATTCAGTGAAGGAAATAAATCACCTAGTGAGTATTTTCACAGAAATTAACGAAACATCGAAAACGTCACTCACACCACTTTCCAGGAATAATAATCGCAGAACAACGAATCGCTGTCACGCGCAATCGAAACGCGATGTATTATTAAACGCCCGCGTTTGTTTGCCCGCGGTGCGTTGTATTTTTTTACGAGTTCGGACGATCTCTCGGGCCATTTTTCACTCGTCAATCGACCCCTGGAAATCGCGACTCCATCCGTATCGGACTGGTCAGCATTATTTCCGCGTCGGACCACAATGGATCAACTTTTCTCCCGATATCGTTTCGGCATTCCGATTTCGCCTCTCCGCCCCCGGTTTTTTCCTGCCCGTTACCCATCCTTCCTCTCTCTTTCTCTTTCTCTGTTTCTTTCTCCCGTCTCCGGCCGCTACCTGACGATAGACAGGATGTATCGCTCCGAGTACCCCGGGCGCGAATCGTATGCCGTGACGCGCGTGTTGTCCCTTGGAGACAATGGGCCCGCGGGAGCACTCGTGCACCCCGATATTCTCTCTTTCGACCGGAAGCGCTTCGCCGACACAACAGACGGGAACGTGGGTATTCAATCGTTCTGCAGGTACGGTTTAAAAAAAGAAAAAATTTGGCCCGACGAAATATGTATATACTTACATATATTTAGTATATGTTAATTATATTATATTATTATATAGGGGAGACCGGGGCTAAGCCGACACTATTTTTTCAAAGGCAATTTTTAATATTTAATTAAAATTTTTAGGCAAATTCAATGATATATATTTAAAGAGTGTTTCTTCAGGTACAAAATTGATTCAGGAAGTTTTGCTGTACGTCGCTTTGTTTTGCCGCCAGGAAAGGAAAAGTGACGCGAAGACAAATTTTCGAATTGAAAAATGACGGGGCGAACTCGACACCCCGCCGGGGCAAACTCAACACTTTGTTTGATCGACACAATTTGATCTGGAACTTATTTTTTTATTGTTTAAAAATAAAAATACATTGTTTATCAAATGAAAAGACATTGTGTATTAGAAACAAAAAGTCGAAATAAAGTAAACAATTATTTAAAATAATGAGAAAAAAAAGATTAAACTTTTAATTATCTTTTTCTGAACTGTCTGAAAAACAATTTATACACGTAAACTCGCGATCAGATGTGCGCACACATTCGTCATGAGCCATACGGTTGCATAAGATGCATTGTTTGTTATTAGAAGCTAATGAAATGTTTTCCGAACACACGCAACAGATGTTCCTTAAATCGTCATCGGAATCGGACGAAACAGTGACCTTTTTGCGATAATGTCACTTTAGGTTAGTGTCGTCTTTGCCCCGGTGGCGTCGTGTCGACTTAGCCCCGAACGTCGTTTTTTACTTTTGTTACTCCAAAAATATATAAATTTTGAAAATATGCAAAAATTATTATCGGATTCGTATAAAGCATCGAATTTCCCATCAAAATCACTTAGCGGTAGATTCGCAAGAGTAAAGCTCGATGAAAGAGTAGACATTTTCGAGAGATCAGAAAAATTACTTTTCACTATCAAAAACACTTATGTCGCGTTAAAAATTACACTATAACTCAGAATGTTACCAAATTCCGTTGATAATACTGGCACATAAAGACGCATTTACAGTAGCAAAGGCAAGTTTCTACGATAGATTTAAATTGGCAAAAAGCCTAGTGTCAAGTTCGCCCCGCTGTCGGCTTAGCCCCGGTCTCCCCTAATTATTCGTTTGAATCGGACTGTGTGATTAGAAAAGCGCACTGCTCATAAATATCTCTTTCGATGAAAAATTGTTCTTGGCGAATGTATGTAGAAGTCGCAACGTACGATTTTACACCCGCTCGTCTATCTCCCAGAGCTACTGATGCGCGCTCATGAAAGATGCAATTCCAGAGATGTATTCGTGGCTGGAGCAGTAATACCGCGCTCGTGCGACGCGATTGAAATATTCAGGGGCAATACATTAGCATTTCCGGAGCCGTGAAAAGCTACGGTGCCGTTAGGCCGCGGGCCTCCCACGTGGTTTCCGCGTAATTTCCCGGCGACGAGCGGGGACGACGACGACGACGACGCGGAGAGTAATGGGGCGCGAGGGCCGATAAATTTCGCGGGGGAGACAAGAATGGAGAAAACGTTAACGGGCGCCAGAGGTCCGCACGGTGGTCCCTTCTGATAAATTCCCTCGAATAGGACACTCCTCTCCGTGCGCTCTGAAAAGAAGGTACAGAAGGCGAACGGATTCGAGCGGAAGTCGTTTATGCCGCGAGGACTGAGAAACGTCGGAATGCGCAATCGGAAGTTTGATTTATAGAATCGTAATGACGCGATACACTACCGGCATTTGGCCTCCAACGAGGGCTTTTAGTTTCCCTTCCGTTGGGCTGCAGGCTCCGTTTTACTCGCCAGTTTAATGACCATAGTCTATCTATCGGTTGCGCCCGTAAACTACGTACGTGTTTCGCGCTGGATTTTAAAACAGGCGCCAATATAGCGCTTCCGTTGTTGTCGCATTTTCCATGAAAGGGGCGCCTTTTTACCATGTAATGTAATTGAAAGTTTCATCAACTATATAGAGGCTAGTGATGAGTTCTCGCCGGTTCATCCACTTTGCTGGATGGGTCACGATTATACACGTCGCATCGCAGCCGATGAATTGAACACCACTTCGCGACACAGGGACAATACCTTTTATTCTCTCCTTCCCCCATCCTTTGGTGCATCCTGTCGAGAAGTTTCTCTCGACTAATGAAATTTCTCCCGAGAGGAAGGATGCAGTCCCTTCGGTCGAGCGATAAACGCTTTATTTCGACGTTGCTCAGAGTCAATCAGATTGCAGTCTCCTCCAATGGGGAAAGAGCGCGGTCGGATATTGAATGGAAGAAAGTTTTGGAACAAGTTGGAAGGGAAATCGAAGCATCGAGACACGAGCGGAACAAAGGATTTTGACGACTTCGAAAACGATTGCGATGGCATTGTTCTTATTATTGCAGATACATACAAGATCGTAATTGATAAAGTATAACCAGAGAATTTATAGAATTCTTAAAAAAAAAAATATTTTATACGTCCTGCGTTAGAAATGGAAAAACTATCATGTGAGTTTAATTTATAAAAGTAAAGGTGAGAAAATATTTTATTGCAAACCTGTAGAGTGTTAAAACCCGTAAGCGCGCGAGTCTCCATTAAAAAAGTAAACGTTATCCCCGCTGAAGAAAAAAAAACGGAAGCCATTCTCTTTTGAACCGGACGCGAAACGTTTTTATTTTATTTCACTTGGTCTCGCGGTCGAGCGAGATTCCATGCTCTTGGTCGTGTACTTACATGCGAGAGCCGATATCGGTCGAGAAACTTTGCAGGAAGCTGGAAGAGGAAAGACAAGAAGAGCGCGCACAGTCGACGAAAAAGGAGCATAGCGAAAGAGAAAGAGTGAGAGAGAGAGGATTATTGGAATATATATTGGAAAGTGAGTTTCTCTCCCCGCGCTTCGAGATTGCAGCCGCGGGAGATTCGCGGGAAGCCGGAAGAGAGGAAGGAGATAAGGGAAGAAAGAGGAGCCGCCTCGATGTCTCGCGGAGCGCAAAACGAGAGATCGCGGCGTATATCGTATATAGAGAATGCATTCCACGTTAGCGTGTGGCGTTAGCCTTGCCAAGGCTGTGCGCTTCGTAATTCGAGGCGTATACGAGGCAGGGAATGCAGGAATGTAATGTCTTACAGTCGGAAAGGGTTAAATTACTCGTCCCTCTTTCTCTCTCCTTTTCCTCTCTGTCGTTATTTCTCCCGCAGTCGGCTGCTGCTTCGCGGAGATGCGCAGCGCGCGGGATACTTCGCAGGATATGTTGCTGCGGGGAAAAAGTGCGGTCTGGCCAAGGAATTAATTGCGATTGCGGGCGTTTAATAGTCTAACAGCGTGGCAGCTTAATGGTAGCCGCTCGTACGAATGTTTGCCGCTGAATTAATATTCAGCGTGATGCCTGCGTAGAAAATTTATGAGCCGCACGATTCTCGAGTGGAGAAGAGCGCCGCGCGCTTTAATACATTATGTGATATAGTTATGCGTGAAGAGAAATTTGTCCGTCTCGCAGAAATGCGGGGAAACGTTCACGATCTTTTAAATTTGCAAAATTTTAGGATAGGTTTGCGTATATCTGTTATGTTTTATTCTCTACTATTTTGCTATAAGATAAACGTAAATCTTTAAAACACCAATTTTCAAAAAGTAAACGCGATTAAGAAAGGAATTTATTCGCGATATTCGAACATTATGTATATTCTATTTAAATCAACGGCGTTTGCGTTTTTCTTTTCACAGCTCACGTGGACAACGAGGTGTACTTAGGAAGGGCGTTGGAGAGACTCGGCGACGCCGCACTGAAGGAACAGGAGCCGGACATAGGCGCGGCGTTTCTCAAATTCGCGGTGGTCACGAAGGAATTGAGCGCCCTCATGAAGACCCTGGTACGTGCCAAATCCTACAAGTAAAATTTGTGTCAAAGTATGCAGATCACGGAATATTCCGTGCATTCATTCTTATTGATTCCTCGCGCCGCACGGAATATTCCGCCTCTTGTCGCTTTTAACCATGTATTTTACGTGACGGCGAATAAATTCTGGTAATTAATCAGGGCAAATTAAGAAAGACTTTGCTAAGACAGAGAGAGGTGTCGAAAGGATAAATAATCGCGTCGTTGGCGTAATAAAATATATGAAAAACTTCCACGTTGGAGCAAATCTGTCCGATGATAAATTCTTTAAAATAGCAAGCTGATGACACTTTCATCCGATGTGTCTCAACTTTTACAATTCATCGACGCGGATGTATTAAAACGACGACCGTAAGCGCGTCCTCGATGCGCGCGTGCACGCGTTATTGGAAAAATCTCTTCACGGTCCATCGTCACCGACGGCAACGACCTACGTAGCTTGGCGTAGTACACTCTTCTCGCGTTAGTACACGCAAGAACAGAATTTCTAAACCGATCAATATGAAACACGTGCCCCGGCGTGCGCGACGAAATAAAATTTCGCGCCCGCGCGGGCTGTCGATCGCGCGAGACTTTCACGATTAGTATGGCCGATCGCGTCTCCTCTCGAGGAAGAGCCGTGGATCGGCAACTGCGTTTCTTCAGCCGAGGACATATGGCATTCGCAACACTCGCCAGAGGAGCGAATTGTTCCACTGGAACAATTTTCCATCGTCGTCGAGTGACACATTTAAACCGCGATTGAATAATATAACGCTTACCTGGATCACGATGAATGATGAAATGTAAATTCGTGCGAAGACAAACTCTCTTTTCTCTGTGCTTAATCTTTGTCCAACGCTCGAATAATTTTTAGCTGTCGAATCTTTATCTCGCGACTCAGAATTTACCCAACTGCTACCGTGTAATTATAGTGATTAATTGACCTTATTGACTCATTTCGAATATGCGACAAGCATTTCGAAATGAATATCTTTTCAAATATTATTAAAGAATCTCCGGTTTCGAACAATATCCGCAGCAATTCGGATCTTTACGCGATCGAATTGTTTTGAGAACTTTCAGAAGAAATTGAGCTTATCGCTACTTGAGATGTCCGATTTACAGATTGCATAGCGGAGCACGCGCAAGTACTACCGCGAAACAAATCATGAAGAAACCATTTCACGCCCTGCAGATTACCGCTATTACTGTTATCACGTGCATACATCATATACAGCAAGATGAACACGCATCTCTTTCTTTTATTTAGACATATTTATTGTTATTTTTTTATTTAGATACAATAAACTCACAAAAATTTCACTCTCTCCCTCTTTTATAACTAAGAATAAAACAAATTGTTATTACACAAGAAATATTATTATTACGTGATTTTTATTCGCACAGCTCGATCTATTACGTCACCACTTCGTGAAAAGATACTAAGAGTCTCCTTTCCACGCTCGTCTATTTTCACTTTTTTGACGTCCAACTACACGTACGTCCATTACTACAGGTTGATGATTGTGTTCAGCGAGGAAAACCCTCGGCGCTCACTCGTAATTTTTTACCGTAGTGGCTTCTCTCGTCTTTCTCTTCTCGAGAATTCTGCCCGGAGTTGCTCGTCACTCCGCCGAATTAAGTAACTTGATATATGAGTCAGTCCACGCGTTAACAGGATTTCTTCGCGCAAAAAAATCCGGAAGAGGCGTATATTAGAGACGAAATTTCACGTGAAGAAATAATGTCACCGACAAGCATAACACGTTCTTCGCTTTTGATTACTCTCTTAAATCGAACTAGTGAAAATTTCGCTGAAAATAGCAACACAGATTTCACTGAAGATGAGTATTTCACTTATTTTCAATGCGAATTTTCACTGTGCTCTTTTATCTTATATCTCACTGTAGCCAGGAGAAGTAAAATGTCACCGCAAAATCAACGGTAATTTCACGTATCTGCAAGAGGTAGCTCTTTTGTATATTTTTGATTGTTATTTCTTGGGAGAGGACTTTGCGTATAATAAAACTCATATTCAACTATTCAAATTCAGGGTCATATATTATACTTTGTTATGCTCAAGTTCGTTATTTAGAGCCACTGTTTTCAGCAAAATCGCTGATTGAAATTGTCTCTTATTAATTGATTAATTTTAGAGAGATCTTACTGAATGTGCGGTGCCATAACATAACTGCCGCTATACCGTTTTTCGTAACACACTGATTTCGTTCCAGAGAGTAATAAGATACGGATTTGATACACAAAGAGCTCGGTTTATAACACATTAATTAGGATCGTCGTCTCGATGACTTATCGAACTCTAAAGAATTGATATCAAGGGAGTAGAGGCGCAAATGAATGTGCGGATGTCCCTGTAAAGTATCCTCCCAGTGCCAATAAATCGACTAAAAGTAAGAGAGGCAGGAGAGGATGTTAATCGTCCGGGCGTGGATTTAGTGGTAAATTCAAACTGGTTCTGCCCGTGTTCCGACGGTTTCCTAAGCTCATCGGCGCTATGCGATTAGCCTGCGCGGCACAAATCGGGACGTCTCACGGCGGTGGGATAATTACGTTTACTGAAGCGTGCACGAACGTTATAAGCCACGAGAGCGAGCGGCCAGGAGGCTCTCCTAGATTCTATCACGCACGAACGACCGCGCGAATTTATATTTATCAGGGACTTTTAAACATTGCGTCGCGCACACTCGCCGCGGTCGCGATTTTCAGCGCGACTCTCCGTCGTGACTCTTGACGTATCGGGGACACGGTCGCGGATCAAATCTAAATTCCGGCGTTTAAGCGCGATTTTTTATTAATTCTTTTAGCCGTCGCGACCGTTTTTCCCGATCCCGGCCATCGTCCGATCGTTTACGACGACGTCACACGTGCAATCGGTTAAAATGTATCTGCATCCGATATTGGTTTCGGTTCAAATCGCGCAATACATTCCGACGAGAGCCGGAAGCAATATCCTGGCGCTCGAACCTAATATTATACTCGATCGTATCCAAATCGAACTCGAGATTAGCATATCCGATCGATTAACCGTAATTGGGCTCGGCAATAATTTTTCTTTCTTTATCGTTCGTAGAAGATAATTTCGTAGAATGTATGAAATGTTATCTTAATGTCAGGAGCTTGACGTTCATGAAGAAATAACTTGAATCGTTCGAAAAATTTTCTACAGAAAAAAAAGCAAAATAGAATTTACAGATTATTTATTGTGTCTGTTATTTGCGAAAATTATTGCAATACTTCCATTCTCAAGAACAAAAATCAAAGTGTAAAAATTAATATCTATATTTTTTAAATTGATAATAACAATAATAACATTTAATTTGCATCGGACAAAATTATATAATTAAACGTTAATCAAACATTAATAAATTCACGTAATTAAACATTAATTAAAATCGATCGTCATTACTTCGCGTGACCTGGTAATATAAATCTCCGCTAAGAAGATAGAAGTGATTCGATATAGAGAACGATTAATTAAATGAGATTCTGTTATCATATTCCGAATGACTTCGCGTAAATAAACAAAGTGTAGATTGCCATTTTCATTCACGGTTTTCGTTCGCGAGGAAAAGTGTCGCCTTTATACGAGTTGGTTGCACATTGCCCTCGCAGGCCCATTATGCGGCGCGTTTGAGCGCTTTCCAGCCGAGTTTCCACGAAAGCCGGGAGTCGTGAAGCGTCCGAGGGATCGCCCTCGAGAGAGAGAGTGAGAGAGAGAGAGCCAGGCTCCGGCTCCGAGAGGAAGCCGCGTTCTATTCAGGGCGAGCGAGGCGATCGACGCGAACGGGCTAAGCCAAGTGCTGACGCGAATCGACGGTGATTCACTATTTACCGGTCGGATAGAGCCCGGTCGGTGGATCCCTGGCTACGGAATCCCGAAGACTCGCATTTTTCATCGCTATTTTTCCATTCGAGTCCCTGTCAGACCGGTTATTCCGATAAATAGATAAAATATTGCGCTCCGGTCAATCTGAAATAGCTCGTGCCGTTCCGCGGAGATAAGGAAAGCTAATATTTTCACGTCTGTATCTAATAGATACCGTAGCATGTGCGCCATCGGTATTTTTATCGGAATATTGGCCGTAGTCGGCCACCGCGGATGCTGTGCGGCACAACAAAACTTGAATACCTTCTGATTATTTATTGTTGCAAAAATATATATAATTCATTAAGTGCATTAATGTACTTAAATACTTAGATAAATGTTTTTTTTTATTTATATATCTTGACTAATAAATTTATTTAGGAAAATGTAACTTTTTTATATGTTTTTCTTCATTCTTGTCTAAAACGTATATTCTAAGTTTTTCGTGACTTCGAAGTTTAGCAAGTCTTTTAACGTGTTACTTAATTAATGAAATAAAATATTTATTAACTATTGATTTTATGATTTCACAGATGCAAAACATCAACAACATCGTGATGTTTCCGTTGGATTCGGTGCTGAAGGGCGATCTGAGGGGCGTGAAGGGGGACCTGAAGAGGCCCTTCGAGAAAGCCTGGAAGGACTATGAAGCTAAATACGCAAAAATCGAAAAGGAGAAGAAGCAGCACGCGAAGGAGGCCGGTCTTATTCGTACGGAGGTCACGCCCGCCGAGATCGCAGACGAGATGGAGAAGGAGAGACGGTTGTTTCAGTTGCAAATGTGCGAGGTAGGTGATGTAGATCCGTGCTATGAAGTATAAACGGTGTAACATCACGCCAACGAGAGAGACGTATGGATGTATGCGTTATCGATGCGCATGCATCGATATCCGGTCGTTTAGATACCGTATCGTGCGTCAGCTGAAAAGTGTATACCTTTCTAACTCGAGAACTTCATTTACATTTTACATTCCAGTCTACTCTTTTCGACTTTTCGCGGTTTACATTTTGCATTCGACTAATCGGTACAAGGTGTCCGAGAACTACATTCTATTTTAGATGTAGTTATGTAGTTGAAATACTATAACGAATTTAATATAAATAATATATATATATATAACGTGGCAAATATGAAATTGAATTAATTTAATAAAGTATAATAAGTATATATATAATAATTTTATTTAACAAAATATAAATTAATTTAACTCTATTTTCTTTCTTTCTCTCTCTCAAATAAAATAATTCATAGAATCATTTACGCGTGATTAAAAGTAAAATCTCTTTCGGCGCACTAAATCATAAATATTTCAATAAAAAAATTACTACGTGAAATTGAGGACTGTAATTTGAGACCTAGTTACCAGAGTGCTCAATGCTAAAATTTACTCGCTAAAAATGGGTGGATCCTAATCAAACTCCTTAGGACGATCTATAGATTAAAGGAGTGGCAATGGTTCTCGCACACCTCGTATTTGCAGATCGCTTTTATGATACGCTCGATAAAAATATATTTGAGCAGAACGAAGGTAGAGACGCAGAAGTGCTGATCATTACTGTATATGTTTGCTTACAGTATCTGATCAAAGTGAACGAGATCAAAACGAAGAAGGGTATCGAACTGTTGCAGCATCTAGTCGAATATTATCACGCGCAAACAAAGTAAGTATAACGCAGTAATCCTTTCATTAATATGTTATTCGCGTCGCGGATTCACGACGATATCAAATTGATCTTCAAGTTATCATAGTAAATATTTATCTCTCTAAAGCTTTTTTTCAATTTATATGGAGCATAATGGGAACTGAAGAACGATCGAAGAACGGCTAATTCGATTTTCTAACGTTCTTACGTTCTCGGGAATTTAGTTACTTTCAGGACGGCTTGAAGACCATTGAGCACTTCGGCTCGTACGTGGCCGACCTGAGCGTGAAGCTGCAAAAAATCAGACAGACGCAGGATGAGGAACGGAGACGACTAACGGAACTTAGGAGCCTTCTTAGAAGCTCCGGATGTGACAAAGAGGTAAAACTGTCGAAAGCTAGATTTTTTTTTACAAGGTCAATTCGTTATAGAAAGTGCGATGAGAGATTTAACAGTCTTTAATTGATACCGTTGCTTTTTCATTTTCGTTTGATATTAAACTGTACACAACCGCGTTTTTCTTCAAACGTCATCTTATTCATATTGGCCTATTTAATATAAAATTAATTACTAAAATTAAAACTTTGCTAATATTTTTATCTTAGATTTAGCTGCCTTGTACTCAAGATCCTTGCAAAGTTTTGGATTATCTTATTATTTAGTCATCCCATTATCGCGCTTTATATTGCACTTCATATTGCACATAAATTGTAAGCAGCATCGTACATAAATCTTAAGCTATAAATCTTATGCGGTCGCAGCTGAACGCGAACGCGAACGCGGGTTACTCGCTGCACCAGCTGCAGGGCGACAAACAACACGGCGTCACGCGCTCCGGCCACCTGCTGAAGAAGAGCGAGGGCAAGATGAGGCGAGTCTGGCAGAAGAGGCGATGCGCCGTGCAGGCGGAGGGCTACCTCGATATCTGCCACGCGGACGAGAACAAGCCGCCCACCAGGGTGAACCTATTGACCTGCCAGATTAAGTTAGTACCGGACGACAAGCGAGGCTTCGATCTCATAAGCTGTAAGTGTTACGCTTGATATACGAGCGAGCTTCCAAGAGACGCCCGTCCGTCGTGTCTCTCTTCACAATGAACGGACGCCGCGTAATACTGTCATTGTTTCGATTCCAGACAATAGGACGTACCACTTTCAAGCGGAGGATGAGGCGGACCAGCGCGCGTGGATGTCGGTTCTCGTGAATTGCAAGGAACGCGCCCTGTTGCGGGCGTTCGATGCGAGCGGCAAGGCGGAGGCCGGCAGCGGCAATCCTAGCCTCGTAGAGCTGCAGCAGGCTGTTATACGATGCGTTATGCGATTACCCGGAAACGATCAGTGCTGTGATTGCTCCTCGCAGAACGGTAACATGAATATCGTGGATCATTTAGTGTCCGGCCGGCCGGCCTTTCTCCGACGCGTGCCAAGTCCGTCCGTTACACTTGGAGCATGCTAAAACGATTTCTCCGTCAAATTAACATATTATGAGATAGAGAATTGATTTATTTATATTAATTTCTATCAAATCTTTTTATAATGGTAATTCCTTATTATTAGGCAGGCAGTTATTTAACGTTACATAGCAACATACGATAATTTATCTCTTATTAAATTAATAAAGTCTGTTAAATTAAATTAATATAGACCGAAGGTTTTTGAGAGGCCACCGAAAACACGTTTATGTCGTCAAGTAATGTGAATGCCCGTCGGTTCGCTGGCCGGGCATTGTCGTAGACGGTACCGCGTGACAAAGCCGAACGAAACGGCAACTCGCGCTCCACTTCCCGCGGGAGCGTTCTGTTATCAAACGACAATTGTGTCTCCTTTTCAGACGCCACGTGGCTGTCGACGAACTTCGGCATAATAGTATGCATAGAGTGCAGCGGCATCCACCGAGACTTGGGCGTGCACATATCGCGGATACAGTCCCTGACGCTGGATAACGTCGGCACCGCTCAGCTGTTGCTCGCGCGGCACATGACGAATCAGGCGTTCAACGAGGTGATGGAGGCAACGTTACGTCACAATCTCAAGCCATCGCCGACGTCGACAATGTAAGCGTATTTGCAGTTTTCTAACAATTCATTCGCATGTTCACACTCGACATTTTACCAAGCACTCATACTTTCACTTTGCTCGGCGTTTTCACATTTATTTTCTGGTATTTAGGGAAGAGAGATACGAGTTTATACGCGCCAAATACGTGGACAAGAGATACGTGATGAACACGTGCGCGGACGAGCGCGATCTACTTTCCGATTTGGAGCACGCCGTTAATAATCGCGACCTGCAGCAACTTCTGCAAGTTTACGCCGAGAACGTGGATTTGGCTGCGCCATTACCGACATCGGTAAGCCATTCTAACTGTCTTTATAGAGCTCTCTCTCATATCTAAAGAGATAATTGAGAGAAATGCTCTCTCACAATTACGTTAATGAGAAACAAATTCCAAGAAACCAATATCTATTTCAGGATGTAGGCGAAACAGCGTTACACTTGGCCATTCTGCGCGAAATGGGTAGCAGTCTGCACATCGTGGACTTTCTGGTGCAAAATATGCCGAGCGGCGGTATCGACAGGGCGACCATCGATGGTGAAACGGCGTTACATCTTTCCGCGCGACACGACAGAGCGGAAGCGATGAAGCTGCTTCTACGAGCTGGCGCGGATCCCTCGCTGCGAAACAAGCAGGATAAGACACCGCTGGACATCGCACAGGAAGTAGGACACCACACATGCAAAGAACTGGTAATTCAACAAATCTTATCTTGTATATATTTCTTGTTATTCTTTCCTACCTTCTTTCCTTCGTATGATTTTTCTAATAAACACATATTTTTCATTATTATTTAACTTTATCATTCAGAATTAATTTTCCTTGTAATTTAAAGAATATAATAATAAAAATTTAATAATAAATAAGTAAATTTTCTTATAATTTTCTGTAATTCAATCAAGACATACATTGTGTAAAATAATTCCTTATGCTTTAAAGAATCGTATAAAAAAGTCAACGAATAATTTTCAGCTCAGTCACGCTCTCCAGAGGCAAAAAACTTTGTTTGATAACGTCAATATTGACTGGAATCTTTCTCACGATGAGGGTTCCACGGACTTCTCCGATGACGAAACGATAATAGAAGACAGGGTAAGTGTATTAACATAAACGTGCATCGCGATACTCCTAAAATTTACATCTACATGTAACCACCTACATTCATACTCACAAATATGCATTTTCTCTTCTAGAATGGATGTCTAACGCCTGAGAAAAAGTCACGTAGCAGACCACCGTCATATGCCGGAGGTGGCGGTACGGGATCGGGTGATTCGCCGGTGACATTACGCAGTCGGAGCAGCACCTGTGACAGCTTACAGAGCGGATCCTCTCCGAGCGCCTCGACGAACCGTCAGCAAATGCCTCCGCCGCCACCGCCGCAAGCGAGGAAACCCGTAGCTGGTAAGCTGGATTTGTACTCTTATACTTTTCACGTTGCGCGATAGATCTGCCAAGTATGCTGATTCAAATAACTGATTTTCCGCAATCTTTTTACATTTTTTATTGCCTGATATCTTGATTATGCGAATCCATTGGCGCAGTGCCCACTCCCATGGCGCCGGACATTTCAGTGAACATCCACGGCTCGCTGAAGAAGCGGGTTGCGCCGCCCCCGCCGCCCGCTGGAAATTCTGTCGCGAGCGGCGTCGTCCTGCCGTCGTCGCACTACGGTACGCTACCTTCGTTGGCTACGTCGACGCACAGTCGTACGACCAGCGAGCCGATTTTAGCCGGCCACACTTTACACACTCTACCGCATACGTTGAATACACTAAATAGCCAACATCATAAGAGATCACCGAGCGGCGACTCGTCGACCGGATACGGTACATTCGATAAATAAATCTCACAGGAGAAGCTCTGACATTCTAATTATCATATCGATACTTATCTCTCTTTTTCTGCATACAGGTATGGACAAGGGGAACAGTTCGACGCTGCAGAGACCGCGAAATCCACCGCCTCCGGCGCCATCCAGTGTCACAACTAGGCTAAGCAACGGACGTAGCAGCGAGTCCCTGAGTTCTATGTGTTCGGATCATGGTCTGGGCAATCCTATTCCGCCGCCGCGAAAGGTAAGCCATTTAAGTTAACAATTACCTCAATAGGAATTTTGAGATTTCGCAGGGATTGGGTAGGATATTGTAGGATTTATCTCGAGAAATAAATACTTTTCGTGTTAAAAATATCGTTATCTTTCTATATTCATAAGTGTCTTACTTTGAGGATTTTAAAGCTTTGGATAGAAATTTGTTTAGGATTCTTAAAAAGAGTTATCTAAAATGTAAATTCTATATGATCTGAAAGGAGATTCGAATTAAGCGAGTGCTTTACATATTGAGTCTTATTTATATAAAATTATAATGTGTATATATTTCTAGTGAATCATGTTGGTTCAGCAAATGCAAGACGGTAGCAAATGTATTTTGATAAAAATGTAATCTTAGGAAAGGAATTTTAACAACTTCGGTAAATATCTTAAATTAAAAGAAAACGATCATAAATATAATATTACAAGGTCCCAACAATCTTAGCAAAACTGAGAATCTAAAAATCATAAGTCTCTATATAAAATTCATAAAGCTATGTCGAATATGCAAAGCTCTCACTCATACGAAATCTTAAATCGTTCTCTAGTTTACCTTCGAACAGAGCCACTACCATAATTATATGCCGAAATCGATATTACATCATCTTTGTATTGCCTAACGAATGACGTCGACAATTATTCCACTGTCTCACATCTTACCTATTTGCACACATACACATTCTATCGGATGGTTGCCGTTGTTATATTAACACAGTAGAGAAAAAGATGTAACTAACCAGGGTGTGCCATTGTGTTCTCCTTCGTAGTATAGTTTTCATTCGATTCATTCATGGGAGCTTGAGCATTTTGCATTATACTAACCATACGTCACGCACATCAATATATTATTTGTACCCTTTCACATTCCATTATATTATCATAATATCAAGATACGTTAATGTTGTACAATATATTTAGTCTTAATCATCAATATAATAATATGTTATAGAATTTCATTATCATTGTATTATTCTAGCCATCATCCATTTATTGTCATTTCACGCAATAATAAATAATCATTTTTAGTAAACTTCATGAAAAACAATGTCCTGAAGATAACATCGAAAGCGCTAATATTCTTAATGATTGATTAATTTTCGTTATATTTTAGAAAAGAAAATCATTCGAATATTGAAAGTATTTCACGAAATAATTGTCGAGATAAAATCATTCGATAAAGCAATAAGCGGAGAAAAAACGACAAGTATTCACCAATTTATCGCGTATTAAAAACAGTCAATTTGCTACGATCTCAATCCGAATTAAATATATAACGTGTATCTATGATGTGTGGATATGTAGAGAATGCATGCATTTCAAGTCTTCAGTGCTTTACGGTTTGTCATTAACCATTGTTGGTACAGCGAAGGGACCGGTCCAGGCTAGAGAGCTACGCGGAGGAGTCTTCATCTTTGCTCCCAAATCTGAATCTGGTAAACATCAGCCATCCCACATTACAGCATGTTACACTTGAAACCACTTGTAAACGAGTTTCATGCATATCGTTATACTTGTATCTACGCAAGGATAGTTTCACGTGTTATCAATTATAATACGAAGCATGTGATACCTGTATATAATTATATTGATTAATTAATATTGTATTCTATGTATTTTATAATAGAAAAACGTAATCTTTCGAAGAGAAAGATTGTAATCCATACCATAATGACAAATCTGAATGACAAGTGTTTACTCTTCTCACTTCACTTGCCAAAGATACTTTCAAGTGTAACAATGCTTTGCATGATCAGACGTGCTGTTCGTGTCATCATTTATGCAGCTCACGTCGAGGCTTTAAGTATTATTTCCACGTATGCCAAATAATCATTTAGATCTCATTGCCATTTTAATCACGATCGGACACTCTTTATCGATTGAGATAATAAATAATATAAATCTCTTTTATACAAGACATGTAACTTCATAATTGGACTCCTCACCGCGAAACGCCGCAAGGTGAAACACGTTGGATTGTGTTCGAACTAACATCCACATCCCGGTCATTTATTAATCCTATCTAGATCACTAGTCTACGTGTGACTTCTTTAATGAAAAAATTGTATTCTTTCAACGAATAATTCTTATGGCTAATGTATGAGTAATACTTTAGACACTGTAATATAAAGTATAATTGTAAATACTGATCCTCGCATGGGTTTCCCCGAGTGAATTAATGTTTGGCAATACTTGATCGCATTATGCTACTTCTTTCGACACGTGAGATATTTCCCCTTAAAAATTCTCTTACCCTAAACGGCCTAAACTATTCGAATATTAAAAGGCATATAACTAGCATGATATCGGTGTTTTATATTGGAAATTCTAGTTCCAGGATATTTTACTAGAGGCACATATCAAAATATTCTTGAAAATCTGCCTATCTTTCATATCTGAATAAAATGTTATTTTTCTTGGATATATTTACTTATTATAATCTGCTTTAATGACAATTTTAATTAATTTCTTTCTTCTTTCCAATTTTGCAAAGAATGAATATCAGTTAAATAAGGAGTAAAATAAATTATTCATGAGTTAATTAATTAATCGATGTCTCATATCATTCGCTGAATTTGTAATTTTCCTAGAATTTCCAATATTCTCCTAATTTCTGGAGAACAAACATTCTTAAGCTTGTCGTCTCGTGACAAAGGTACGAGCAATAAAAGTGCTTGCTTCTGCCAGACGGTCGAAACATGCACGTTACGGTATTTGCCGGTTCTACGAATGACTTTTTTTCATTCCATCCCCAGCCAACGTCGTCGACTTTGAGTGGCCTGCGACGCTGCCGGGCCCTGTACGATTGCGAGGCCGACAACGAGGACGAGCTGTCGTTCCGCGAGGGTGAGGTCATCATCGTGACGAACGAGCAGACCGACGATGACAACTGGATGGAAGGCGCATTAGAACGGGCGCCGGAACGGCGGGGCATGTTTCCGATTAGTTTCGTACACATGCTACAGGATTAACATTCGGTAAGCCTGAACTCGTTGGCGAGCGTCACCAGCACTGCCAGTTCGATGAGCGTCGCCAGCCTCGGCCGTAGAAACTGGCTGAGGAAGCCGAAGGAGTGAAGCCATCTTTCCGTCGTCTCTTCAGAGTTGAAGCGGTCATAAGCGTCTGAAGGAAGAAACTTTGGATATTGACGAGCGCCGTTAAAGAGTTTAATCCGCATCTTGATTCTCTCATTTTTTCATGTTCCCTAGGAAAATCGATATTTGTAAGAAATTGAGATGAAAAGTGCATCAACATGGGCAATTTTGCACCTGCAAATGGAGTAAATACTTTAGAAAATCAAGTAGAATAGAGATATACATTTATTTTATTTTATTTTTTTCAAAAGCATGGGACAAGTTTATGTGTTTACTCTGAGATTAGATTCTTGTTTTTTATAAGGAGGAAAGTTCATTTATCTCTATATAAAATAATACAATTTTATATTATGTCAAAATATATAATTAGATATAAAAGGTGATACACATTGAAGTTCTATTGTTATTGGTATAAATTACATTACTATTCCTTTCATTCGGTAGTTTAATTACGTGTAAGTTTGAGTTTTATCGTTCCGGAAGATCTCTACAGTTCTGTAAACACTAAAAAGATTCTAAAATTTTTATCTACTCCGGTGCAGAGTTATTTCTGCTGATGCAATGGTATTTAATCCTACTTTACGGATGATTCTTTTAAACCGATCAAATATCTTGTGATAAATTTTAATTCACTCTTTGTCGTCTTATAATGCAACATCAACGCGTACCAGAGAGTATTTATATTTCAGGAAAATTAGAAAGTAAATTACAATTTACTTTATTCAAGAATTAATAGATACCTCGAAGATTTTGCACGGGCTGTAATCAATACGTACGCCATGGATTGTGTTAACTGCGTGATTATTGAAAAAGCCGAGTATTAGTGTCTTACGCCGGATGACAATCATATTGAAACTATCGAAGGTATGTGACTATTACAGTCGATAATGGAATACTCGGAATTTCGTCTCGTCATCCGGGCATGATTACGCAGATATGATTACGCAGCAGGGTTTATCTTTCCTCGAGAAGGTGACTCTCGGTTTTTGGAAACACGAGGGAGAAAAGAAACTGTACAAACGCCGCGATGTCGACATTTGCGGGTTTCCGGGTGTTTGTCGAGGAATGTTGTATCTGAAGAGTTTATATGTAGAGAGATCTTATATGTATTCGTCTAATTCATATTATATACGGTACGCAATTGTTCGCATTGTAATCTAGTTGCAAGATAAAAATCCGGCTAACAAAGTATGACGTCGAGAATGACGTTGGCAAAAATAGGTACGTCGCGCGTTGCAGCGGCTGACGTTAAGATCGGAATTGAGAACGATTCTCGATATCGCGGAACCGCGACGCTAAAAAGAATGTGATATATATATTATATTTCAGAGTAGATTATTAGTTACTATGAAATAACGCATGTACGAACAAATTGTGAGACGAGTTACATTTTCCATACCAAATAAATAACGTAGAGATAACGTAGATTATATCCGATGCATTTCGGTTTACATGGAGAAACGCCCGAAAAAGAACACACACAAATAAGCATCTATCAACAAGAGAAAACGTAATAAATATATAATGATAAATAACTATACGTAGCTTAAAAAATTATAAAAGAGACTCTTAAATGCGGATTAGAAGGATATGAGCTTTTGGTGATTGTACCAGTGTCTAGTGAAATCCTATATAACACATTCTGGCGATTGGAAGAGTGCTGGAAAGAGATACGCACGGTTTTGACGTCTCGTTGTTTGTACATTCTATTGATCTGGCGCATACTTCTTTTTTCTGTACTGCCAATAACGGATCGATTTAACGTAGGGATAGATGAACTCGCGATACATAGAGCCGTATTTATATTCCGCATTTAGCGCGAAATAATGTCGATTCTAAGTCTAGGATTACTGTTAAACGCGATCTTCGTACAAGACAAATAAATCTCATAATCAAACGACCACGTTTGGCGTTAAATGTGAGAATGTACGAATGCGAACTGTAGCCTTTAGCAGAGCGGAGGAGAGACGATTAAATTTAGCGTAAGAGGAAATGTGGGGAGGTGAATTTTAGCGTCGAGCACGAGATGTTGTACGCCATACACCGATATTGCATGACAAGTATTATTAGCGTACTCGATTTAAGGAAGTCGTTATGTACGACTGTGTGTACATTTTTTTTTCTTTCTGTAATGCCATACTACATATTAGTCGATCCTCAAATAGAATACGGGGCTCGAGACCGATTATTAGTCGCCAAGCGTGCTACGAAACATGATGAAAACGTGTAATGTGACGCGACAGACGGAATTCTTCACGTCGCGTTGTATTAACAATATTCTATTTGCACGAGACCAAAGAGGATTTTGCGAAAGGAGAGAGCCGTCGAAAACGGAGCGTTTGCGGAGTCATTTTAGTCTATTGGCGTTTATCGGCAAAATCGTTTCCCGAACGGAACGGGGAAAGCTGTGCAGTGAAAGCGATATTATTAATAACGTAATTACATACCGCTGCCGATCGGTAAAATGACTCCACAAATCGCCACGATTCAGTAAACAGTTTAATCGACGTGTGTTCGTCGTGTAATATGATCGTTTCAATCGCACAGATCGTGTATCGACGGCTAGCACGAACGATTATTGAAACTGGACTGTTTTCCTTACGATTATTATAAAGCTTTGTACATAGACGAAAACTAAAGTATTTCGCTGCAAGCTATTAGCTGTGACACTATCTCCTAAATGTAATTGTTTCATTTAAGGATGCAACGCTTAACACATACTTCTTCATCCAAAAACGTTGCTACTAAGAGTTTCGAATATTTTCCGGTTTTATTCGTAGAAATAAAAGTATATCCGAATCCTTATTTATATATGTAGATGTGTGTGTATACATATGTTTCTATCTGAAGAGTGAACTGTTTAAATTTTCTTTTTTTAATTTACTGCATTTTATTATTCTCGCGTTTAAAGAAAATAGATTTTCTTATCGACAGTTTTAAAAAAAATTAATCAACTCATAGTTCGCAGTCTATAGAATTCAGGAGAGAAAATGGGAAAGCTAAAGATGCCGTTACCGAAAACAATTTTTTCATAAAGATAGATTCACTTTTATGAAAAAATTGTTCTGCTTTAAAAAGAAAAGAATATATTACCTGTTATTGTCTAAAAATAATATAAAAACGATATAGATGGTATATTACAGAATTTTTAAATTCAAACTACTGGGTTGGGAATTTATAATAAAAATTCTTCAGCGAGGGCGCACTCTTAGCATTTTCTGTTCCCTCTTAATCATCCTCGAAAAATCTTTCTTCGACGATACTTACATAGCAGTAACATGAACACCAAATGCCCAGTCGTTATCACGTTTAGGCAAGATAAGATTGTTGTCCTGGAAACCGTCAGTTTGATAGAAATTTCTATAGAAAAATCTTGAATATACAACTGATTAAAGAAAATAGTTTCGGTTCGATGCAATTCTGTTTTTAAGTCAAAGCGATAAAATAGGTAAGCTCGCCTAACGATACGTAGCGCTGTATTGAAGTTGTATCTCCTCTATATATAACTTCAATATGCAATATCTGTAATAAAGGAAAGCGTGATTAGCTAAACTATTTAACACTAAATTAAACAGTCTCTCACCTCATTCTACGTTGTCCTGGAATTCATGAATTTCATCGCGAACGCATCAACAGTGTCATGTTGATCTACGTTCGTAACAGTAAAAACGTATCGTCGATCTATGTAAATACGTGTATAGACGAAGGTAGAATTTACGCGCCCGTGTTATGTGTATGCGTGATGAAGAGAGGAAGCGAGATATAAATCGATGTTTATATTATACCGAACATATATATTAAATTACGATTTAACTTTAAGTATGTGGATACTGTCTATTTAACTGTACGAATTAAGCGATGATTGATCCTTTGCATTTCAAACTCAAGAGTAGTCGTTAGGTAGGCCGTAAGTATTTATTATTATTTTGTAGCCACTTCGTATACTAGACGGAACGCGTGAGTGTATAGAAAACGAGGGGAGGTTCTTCAAATGTTTGGTACGAACAGCAAAGTGCACGAGCTAATACGTTTTGTACTACCACCGTGATTAATTAAATTCTCTTTCTGTCTAGCTCTACATTACAGCTTGAGAGTCTGGATGAAAAATCTTCCATCAACATTTTCTAACATTAGCTACTTAATTCTCAATCAACACAAAAAGAGAGACGTCTAAAATTTCAGGAAGATCTTTAGATCGTTTCTGTTGTCTGATCTATTCCTCATGCTGTACGAGTGATGTAGACAGAAAAATGGCAACGAGATTTTAATTTAATCAAGGCTGTCAGTGCGACTTAAAGGAAGGTAAATTTATGAGTGTGTAATGGCCCCGTTTTATCAGGGAATTCAGCGCGAATCGTTTTGTAATCGTATTCAATATTTCAACAACCTTACATCGATTGTGAGAAGATATATAATATATTGCATCCCTGCGTGTGTACGTAGCCATTCCGTTAGAGATGGTGGGTGGGAAACGAAGAAACGATGACGACGCAAGTTGATCGAACAAAATCACACGATTCTAGATTCGGCGTACGCGTTTGTCGCCGGCACAGGTCTAAACATTTATATATTACACGGAACGATGACATTGTATCGACGTTTAATATTATCTTTCACCGTTAAAACTGTGCACAACGTTCCCGGATAGGAACGCGACTTCAGAAATGTAACAAAAGAAGAAAATAAATGCTGTTTAGAGAACTACAAAATCAATCACGGTTCTCTTTCATTTTTATACCATCTCGTCTCATCTGAAAATCCTACCATCCGAATACGTAACAAATATTTAAGATAAGTAAGATGAAATCACATTTTTAAAACTAGACATTGCTATGCAAAAAGTAATCGAATATCAATTTGTGTTAAATAAAAATTACTATCTGATTGAAATGTCTGATGGTGATTATACCTTTACAAAATTGATACCGTGAAATATTAACGTTGTTTTGTTCTTTCATCAGAAAATTGTTTTTACAAGATATATAAGTTCTTAAAGTAGATATAATTTCTTGTAATAAGATAATGGAATAAAAGATAAACGTTTCGGAATCGATTTCTCTTCGCAAACCGATTCTCTCCAATTTCTGTGTATGCAGGCTTAATATTAATAAATAATCGTAGTACGCGATGTATATGCGTATGAAAAATCTTTTATTGAAAAATGCTCTTTCACGCTACAACGTCAGTGTACCTCGTCTATTTAACTTTTTATAACAGTACAAAAATTGCATTTTTACAAGTTGCCCAGCTTACTTATGTGACTAAGGTATCCCCAGTTAGCAATCTGACGAAGGGTCTTATTACGACTTATCTAATATTATCCGGAAAAACTGCGGCAAAACGTGAACACTAGTACTCCAGCGGGGGGGTGCAAGACCCCGCGTACAAGAAAAAAGCGTCTCGCGGCGTGCTTTCCGGTCGCGCGACGCGCTTTCTTTAAAGTAAAATCAGTCGCTACGACGCGTCGGTCCTATATGCTTATCCACATCGGATCTAATTGCCATTTGCTATCTGGGTCTCGTCGTGAAAGTCCTCAGCCGGAAACTCGCATCGTCTTGTCCTCGAAATCGCAATCAAGGAAAATCATTCCGACAGTCTATTATGATTACTACTGTGATCATCAGTAGCGCAACTCTTAAACAGTTGATGGTCGCTGCAAGTATCCGGCCAAAGCACAATCCGCGAATTTTTTTACCCAAGTACATAATCTACTTTCGTTCTATCCTGAACTTGAGGTCAACGAGCGGATAACAGAACGCGGCGAGCGTGGTATACATTTTACCGCTATCCAAATTAAATGGATAGCCAGAGAACCCGATATGAATGTAACGAGTCAAGCAAATAAAATGTGCACACGCGTATGTGCAGATAACCGCGAGGTGGAAAATCGCAAGGAGTTAAACGTAAATCATTAGTATTTACATACCAATAGAATTGATATCGCAATGAGACGCGAACTGAATTGCTCCATTAATATGCAAGTACAGGCTATGAAATGGAAAAATTTCGCGTTACCTTTTCGTGACCGTCGTGACCTACTATTTCGGTAACTGTTTCAGATTTTTGCATTTTCTTTTATAACTACAAAATGCAATAAGTGCATTTTACATTTATTATTAACATCTATCTTATATCGAGAGAGAGACGCTTCCTTCGTGATTACTCGAAGTGCTTGCTTCCTATACATAGGATACATATTAATCCCCTTGTGATTCTCCACTTTGCGATCAAACGTTTCAGTCGAGCATCTCGTCGATTTGTTTATCCGCTCGTTTACACTCGTTCGCGCGCATCGTCGGCCCACGCGCCTTCGAAAATCACGTAACAGACCGCCGCCGACAGTTAATTTTGAGCAAGACAGGCGTCCATCGATCCTGACAGAGATTGTTCGAGTTACTAAGTACATATGTTTTTACGCTATTCCGTAAAGCTTACCACAAACAACAACGACGCTAGATTAATGATCGATTCGGCAGAAAATTAACGTAGCGGCGGCTTCGATCCTCGGCAGGATTGATTACTTTTTTTTCTTTTTCCCCTGCTTTCTCTTTTTTTTTCCTTTTAGCTTTGATCGCTTTACGTATATGCGGATAAAATCTCTTTGCATCCTTCATCATAGTTTCAGGTCCTGCCTTTGTCAGTTGGAGATTAGATGCTGCGCTTCAATTAGATGAAATATATAAGTAGTAATTCTACGCTGAATGAAATTCCTGATGTCGCTTAGGAGCAGTCTTTGAGCTTTTTCACATGCATTCTCGCTCGGATCGCTTCACTTATTGCGTGTATAACGTGGCGAGTATGAACATATGTATGTGGTTTGTGTACGCGCGTGTACATGTCCTATGTGTACGTGTGTAAGATGTGTGTGTAAGATTATATGTGTCTTCTATCTCTCTTTCTCGAGTGTACCCCTATATAATTCTGGTATAATGCGTGTATGTAGATTTAATGTACAATTAATTAACTATACAGGTTAACTGGTAGAAATTAGAAACGTATCGTTTGACTAGCTTTTGATCATCTCTCTTGGAATTCGTGGAGTTTCATCCTTCGCAATATATATGTATATAACCGATCGGATACAGTTTTGGTGCTGCTATTGCCGCTGATCGAGTAAAAGATATCACGCGTGTGTGAAACGAAATAATGATTAAGTATGGTCTCATTCCCTTCAGTGTGTACGATTATTATTAAATATAGACAGTTCTTAGCTTTTACTTAGCAGGATACTCCTGGATTCGAGAAATCACCGCGCGATCTTACACGTATTACCCTCTAGCAGAATATAATTGTTACAATAATCACTAATCTTATAATATATACTAATTAACTAATTTCATCTTCCTCAACCTCGGTACTCTCCCGCTCATTTTTTCTTTTTAATCTCTTTCGCTCTTACTTTCTCTCGCGCGCTCGCTAATTCTTAATTATTTTGACAAGTTTTTCCTTCTTCGCAGTCTTCTCCAATTATTCTATTCACGCACGCACGAAGTCCGCGCGAACGGAAGGGATAGTGAAGCATCCAGATAATCTAAATCGACGGACCGTGGCGCGTGAATTATTCAGTCTTTCGTTATATATATTTTTTTTCCTTACTCCACGTTACTCGGTTATTATTCACTAGCGTTATGCGATTTTAATAAATTTAATTTTCTGCTTGCACGAAAAAATATTATGCTACATTACTCGCGACGCTACTTTAACACATGCTAAATAGATTAGATACGATGTATGCTTATAATTTAAAGCCACAGATTTCGATGTCGCGCCATAACGTATAGCGCCAGTCTACCTCCCTCGAATTTCGCTGCTACTTTATAATATCAAATTTCTATACCTCATACGTTTGCTCGTCCATCTTCACGTAAGGCCCTTAATATCCATTATTGTATATTTACTCGCGTTTTCAGCTTATTATCTCATAAAAACAAGAAAAAAAGGAAAAAAATGGGATGAAATCCGTCAACCAAATCGAAAAATCACGAGATCTGTGCGTAAACTACAAAGCATACACGCCGCTATACGTGCTTCTCGGGTACAGTTGAGATTAAGTTTTAAAGATATTAACTTATGCGACAAAGCGGCAACCCTTTAAGTATGCTCATTCTCTAGACGGAGTATAGTAGTAAAGAGCGACAGTAACAATAATGAGAGCGATAGTAGTGATGATAGTGGAAATAGTAGTAATAGTGATAGAGTAGTAGTGGTAGTAGTAATAATAGTAGTAGCGATAATAGTAGTAGGAGCAATAGTAGCGCTAGTAGTAATGTTGATAGTAATAGTAGTAAAAATATAATATTAATAATAATATAGTAATAATAATAAAAAGAAGTAAAATCAGTCCAGTTATTAAAAAAGTGACAATTACGTTACTATAACGTCTCCGCAGCGCTTAAAATCAGACGAATTCCATTTCGTAAAATGGATAACACAAAAAATAATATTGCAGAACATCGCGTGGTGATGTAATGTCATTTTTCCATCTTTCTTTCCCCGTATTTTATATGATCTAAAATTCCTTTCTCTCTTTCTGTCTCATAAAATTCTATCATATACGCGTGTGTGTATATATATACTTCTTCTTATATAATATCTTTATATATACGGTTGCAGCAAACAATCGAGGAAAGAATCTATCTTTCTAATAGCATTTGGCTTGCTAAATTCTGTCAATTAAATAATACAATTGCATCGGACATAATAAAAAATAATATGTATGTAATGTGTATTCGTGTGTGTAAGTGTCGTTTGATCTTCAAAGAAAAACTTATCTATCTCTCAGCAATGTCGCACATGTCGGACATTTCTTTTTCTTCATTTGGTAGGGATATTAAAGCATAAGTGTGTGTATACGCAGGTATTTGCACACAAAAAAAAAGTATGCGTCGTCCCCATTGCAGTATCACTTTTAAACGATGACTCAAACATGATGTTTGCCAAAACACGAGCGAGCGCGAGATAGAGATGACTCGCGCCTTGGCGAACAAAACTTCCCTCGTTTTCGAGGTCGAAAATCCAAAAAGGATTGTTGAAAACGGGACTTACGATAAATCCCAGAACGCGTGTATGGAAGATTAGGCCTCGCCGAACCCACCGATCGCTTGCTCGGTCATTCTCAAGCAGAGAGACTGCAGTCGAATATCAATTTCCGGTTCCGTCGTCTCATTCACTCCGTTGGCAGAATGTTCCACAAAATGATCACGCGGCGCGCTACTTACATGTTGCAATGTTTTCTGTAATTGCTGCAAGATAAAAATCGAAGTAATTGTATTAATAAACGGAATACATTGTCGGTCTTCAAGATTATAAAAAAGTAAATTCTTCATTACCTGCATGCTGGTCTCTTGTAAACTCGATCTCTTCTCGGTCGTATGTAGCGCACGCAAATTACTCATATTCATGTTATTCATATTCTGATTCTGATTATTTTGCAAATACGGTGTAGATATACTATTTCTATGCGAAGCAATCATAAACTGATTGTGTGTGTGGGTACTGTGAATGTGATTCAAATTCAAACTTGGCTTCCTGTGCTGCTGCGGATTCCCATATCTCCTATTGTTATATCCGTAGTTATGCTGCCACCTAAAATTTCACATGTACGTGTTATCATGTCGAAAGTAACCGCACATTTACCCGACATGTCAATTTACTTGTATTTCTAAAAAAATATTTTTTATCGAGAAAGTCTTAGCTTACTTTTGAGTCGGTCGCGGATTTCCAAGTCTACTACGCCACTGCTGCACTTTCTCCTTCTGATTCGGGGTGAAACAGTCGTGCTGCAATACCTTTTCCAAAATGTTGACGTACGCGCACAAAATACCGTCCTCGACGCTTTCCAAAGCCAATCTACTGCACACTAAGAGAAAAAATCGAGATAACGAAATCTTTCACTCATTCTAACGAAATTTTAATAATAAAATTAGAACTCGGTTTGTACATACGTTTGCCAAGCACTTTCGTAAACTGCGCAGGGATATCTTGTGGATCGCTCTCTTGACTCGGCTTCATAGGAGTGGTCAGAATCGTCTTAAGTTCTTCCATTGTATTAATGATTAGTGATGGACCCTGTGAGAATGAAGTGTTTTGCATGCCGTCGCGGGCACTAGGCTGCACTAGACCCTTTTCCAGATTTAAAAGTGTGTTGTATCGCTGTTGCAGTTTAGCGATAGAGAGAGCCAGCTTGTGTCTAGCACCTTTCGTAACACCTTGCTCGGCTAATTGATCCTCCGTTAATTGCATCATATCCTCATAACTCATGGTAGCGAACAAATAACTGTATTTATGAAGCCGTAATGTTTTAAGCCATAATTGTACGTCTAAAAAGAATAAATACAATTAGATTATAATTAGATATCGATGTTCTTATCCATGAAGGAGAAAGTATAAGTGGTCAGAAATGACTCCGAAAGAAAGAGATAATTAAGACTCTATAGTTTAAAGAAAAATTTATATAAAATACAAAGATACTTGAAAACATCATAAAAAATGTAACTTCTTCCGGTCATTTTATATGCTATTGATCAAATACCATAAAAATTTACCGCATTAATTTATCGCATCAATTTACCTCTCATGCCACTCGCGAGCGAACGATTCGAAGCGTCATCCAAACGACCTTCGCTACCGCTACTCGCACAGGAACTCTGCGGGCTCAGTGGACCCAAACCAATAATATTGCCTATGTAAACATAAGTCATTGAAAGAAATGTACGAATACAATATACATTCATCTATATATGCAATATATTTGGAAATTACTGGCGTGATCTCCAGAGACACTAAAGCTGCGCGGCTTGTGCCTGGAAGCGTTCGTGTTATTGGTTCGGTCGACAATTTCGAGATGATGTGGCGGCGCTACCGGTGGTGTTAAGCTATTGGAACGACGTTGACGGTTAACGGATGTGGGAAAATGTAAATTAAACGTGCCGCCCGGTTGCGTGTTAAACAGATTTGACTGATCATGTTTGGAATTCCTCTGCCATGGACTTTCCCATCTTATAACATAGAAAAAAAACCGAATTTAAAAAGATATTACAGATAAAAGAATATTATGAATGATGTCACATTATTTCAGTTATATGAAATATTATGATTATCGGACCACATTATAACACAGTTTAATTCACCTCATTGGAGTATTTGGATAATCTTCGAAACTAGAAATGGGTGGTGTATTGCTAATACGCTCTTCCAGATCTTTGAGCCATTGAGTTAAAAGACGTCTATCTTGATTAGTTATGGCTGGATGTATCAAAGTGTAGCTCAAAAGCTGCTGCGTCTTTTCTGTATATTGTCCCGTGCTCACGCAGTGGTTCACTATATCCGGTATAGCTACTAGATAGCTATTTTTGCACTCTACATTCCCGGGTCTTAGTAAGGGCAAGTGTGACAAGAGTTGATTAATCGCGATCTCCGTTGACTCCGTTGACAACGAGTTGATGTAGCCTACAATAAAAAATTTTTTATTGTTATGTCTACTACATAAATATGATATACCTCGTTAAATCACACGTAAAGTTATTCGAAAATATAGAACGTAAGTACGGTAATTACTTGGATTATTGGCATTCATTTCCTTGGTGCCCAATTCTGCCACAGAGTGCAAAGAGTGTTCGATCGCCTGCGAGAGAAACCTCGCCTGTACCGCAGGTATAATACGCAGCAGCGCATAAAGAACAACAGTCTGTTCGCATTCGTTCCACTGGGAGAACACGCGAGTGAGCTCGCACACTTGTTCGTTAAAGGGAATACCGGTTGTCCACTTCATTTTGAATCTTCTAGAATCTTTCTCTTCCTCCGATGCAGCGTTTCAACCACTGCTCAAGCCAAACGCACAGCAGTCGTGCTCACAGCCTTTAAGTAGCTGACAAATGTCAGTATTCTGCTACAAAAATAAATGGAATCCAAATCATTCTATTTAAAAATCACCTGTTTTACATTTTTTATAAGACTGTGTTTCTTCTAAAGATATAAACACAGTAAATTATCGCTCTAATGTTACAGTGTTTGTGAACGCGGTTTTATAAAGAGAATGTAAAAATAAGCGAGAATTTATTTTAAACGCAAATTCTAACGACACAGTGTAGGTTTGCCTTTTATTGCTGAATCGAACTGCACTAAAACTTCCTTCTCGCTTTCGTCAAATTTCAAACATATACCTATTTCACTTTAAATACAGAATATACATTAGTTCAGCTGTATAAAAAAAAAACAGTTCTAATGTTTCAGCTTGGAGGCCAAAAGTATGTAAACACAAACGTTAATCAGCTTTAAAATTTTTTTATCTAGTAAAATAAAGAGAACATTCTTGCATAAATTTTCATATATCAGTTTCAAAAGTTTTTTACGAGAAACGACATGCAATTTGTATACAAATCGCGCAATTACGTATGTGTCTCGCAAAGATTCGTGTTTTGAAGCCGAATGTGTCCTAAGCAGATAAAATGCTTGTTTTGGCAGACGCGTCGCGAAATTCGAGAAGGCCGTCGAAGGCCCAAGGCCCAACTAGAAGGCGTCTTCTGGTTGTCGAACGTGGCACGCACGTTGTCGCGTCGCTGCTCGTTCGAACGATCGGGAACGAGCCCATCGGATTCGTCCTCGAGCACCGTGAGCGACCTTCGTCGCGCGCGATAGCGAGGGCTCGGCGATAACGGCGAACGCCACGAGACACGCGACGCGTCTCCTTATCGCCGTGACGAGACGCTGCGCCGAGACGCCAACCCCGGGACACCGTCTCGTCACCGTCTCCGGCAACGCGTCGAATTCACGGGACGTGGACGCGACACATAACCTCAACGCCGCTCGCGTATGCAACACGCCAATAAGAGAATTCCGCTGGGGTCAAGTTTGTTTACCCCGCGCGCGATGCGTGCGTATTTATAGCCTTTCCTGCTGCGATCCGCGTTCGGCGGTGCAATGGCATCGCGCGCGCGAGACGATGCGACGTGGTGGGCGGCGGGGGAGGGGAGACGAGCGGCGCCTCGCGCGCGAGAGAGAGAGAAAGCCGATAAGATGTCTCCTGGGTTATCTTTTTCTTCGCCGACGCCGAAAAGCGTCGTCGGCGTCGCGTCCGAAGGGAATTTTCGCAATCCCGTTCGCGATTTCGCAGGAAATTCACACATCCGACATCGGTTCGCCTTCGCCCTTGTCAACGTCGCGCGCGCGCTGCCGTCGCGTGTATGTATGTACATACATGTCTGAACGTGACTATGCGTGCTTGCGTGCGTCGTGCGCGTTCGACGTCACAAGCAGGGACCAGCAAAGAGAAAGAGAAAGAGAGAAAAAGAGAAAGAGAGAGAGAGAAACCGGTAGTGGAGAAGAGAGAGAGAGAGAGACACGGCGATGCGAACGTATACACGTCGCGGCGGGGATGGAGCGACGGAGAACGAAGGGACGAAAACAAGGGAAGACGGAGAGGATCCCCCGCCGGGATGGTCGGGAACGATCTAGACTAATCTAGAGAGATCGATCCACGATGGATCCTCGGTAGAGGCGAACGACGACGACGACGCGGGGACAAGGGCGATCGCCACTGTGGAGCAATTTTCGTCGCCGACGGACGCATCACCAGGATGCATCCGTCGGCGACGAGGCGGATAGCGATACGCCGCTCACTACGGTCGGTCGGCGCGCCGACGTCGTCGGCCGTCGCGGCCAAGCACACGAGTCTCCTTTCCTCTCCTTCTCCTCGCCATCGCATCGTCGCGATTCATTCCCGCGGTTGAGCGCACTTCTGATAATTACCGCGACAGTGGACCGACGTGGGCACAATCTCCGCTGGCGCGCGCTCCTTCCTTCTCCGGTGCGACGGCGACGACGCACAGTTTTTACAGCATTTTACTCCGGTGTCCGTACGGGCGAAGCGTCCATCCACCATGCGGCGCGATGGGACTACGTGACCACACTGCGCTTCGTCGCTCCGTCTCCGTCGCCAGTGATGCCCGTTGCCCAGAAGTTGAGTCCGCCGTTCGTGCGGCCTCGGCTCGCGTCGTCGCACGCCGCGCGCGGATTGGCCGGCCGCCGGCCGGCACGCAGCGCCCCGGCCAATCGCGGCGCGCCCGCGGGCGCGGTTCGTTTGTCCCGCGGGTGCGTCGACCGCGCGCAGCTTCAGCTTCACCATCACCCCGAACCGAACGGGGCTCCGGGGGCTCGCTATTTATCTCGCTAGCCGACGGACGCGGCGCGTTGGCATCGCGATAATTGAATTCGGTGTTAAAAACGCCGCGTCTGGCATCCGAGAACACGAGATTCGGAATATCGCATTTTTATGAAGCGCGTCATAAATTATTATTATTCGAAAATATGAAAAATCTGTAAAAAGGAATCTTATCTTTTTTTGCGCGTGTATAATTGATAAAATTTTATATCCTCTGTATGCCCTTTTTATATTCCATTTCTACCAATGTAGATTAACTTTAATCTTAATTTAGTTTTTATCTTTTTCTAGTTCTAAAAATTAGAAAGATAAGAAGTAAGTTAAACCGAGATTAAAATTAATCTACATTGATAGAAAATTAGAAATGGACGTTAGGAGTTAACTCGTTCGTTTTTATCATGTCAAATACTTCGAATTTCTTGCTTAAGTTAGGCAGCCAAATATAATGACGAAGCCCTAGCTTGTATCTTGCTTGTACTTGCTGATACAGCACGATAAGTAGATTAAAATAAAACTCGATAAATCTCTTTAAAAAATCGAGTATGATAAAAGAATTGTATAAAACTTACGTATTTAGAATGTATTAGAAGATTATGAACGCAGATACGCGGATTTACATTATATATTACACATAATTCGATTCACATTACATACATCATAAATACGTTGAGATAAATCGGCACGGGAAATACTATTCGATTATCTGTTTAATTGAAAAGACAAATCGACATGATCGAAAATACTTTGTTATGAAAACAATTTTTATATCGCATCATTTATCTTGACTTTTTATCGTTCGACTCTAAATTCTGTTAAGATTGAGACAATTTTTTTTTATTTTCGTTCTCTATAGAACCGTTATCTAAAGTACCAAGTAAACGCTTCAGTAATATTATTAAGTTCATATCAGCGTCTCACATTCAAATCTAAGTGACTCGCTTCTATGTTTATGTTGTACGCGACCTTTATTTCTTTGGAAAGTGTTCAAAGTTCCCAAAACGTGACTTTCGCGAGATTTTGAATATCTTCTTATGGATCCTCTTAATTTGTACCTGTATTGTATCTGTATGTATGTACCTATACTTGAGAAACAATTCAATACTTCTTAAAAATTTATCTTGGTATGTTTTCACGAAAACAAACCCTTAAAATCAAGTATCTCGGGCAATCGTATTTAGCGCTAATTGTATCTAACGTTAATTGCACGTGCGAATCTCTGCATGTTGTTACTTCCGTCAAATTTATTGAAAGGACATAAATAAGGCTGAAGGCATAAATAAGTGCTGTCCAATTTATATCTATTTTGAACTTGTCGATACACGCTTTCTTAATTTTCTTGACAAACACATTTGCCACAGGTCAGTTTATTAATGTACTACAAGAAAATACCAATGATGTTTACACTTAAATGTAGATTCAACAATTGTCGTGAATAAAAATCTAGTGCGAGGCTAGATCAAAAAGCAAGTGAACTAAACGAGGGTAAGAGAATCCGAGACATTTCCTTTTATAAAATAGGAACCGTACCATATATTCACGAAAATGTTGAATGTCGCTTATCACAATGAACCAACGTCGTCAGTACTTGTTCACGCACAAACAAGTCACGGGCACTAACCAAGAATCTCTTGTAATTGACAAGATTAGAAAATTATAATAACTTATGCGAGAGATCCTATGTTAGATCATTTCTTAACTGTATTAAACGCTACTTGGCATAAAATATTTAACATTATTGTTGAACATTGTGCTCCGTCAATCCGTCGCTCTCTGTGACGAGAGCTCGTTCCAGGATAACGCGACCCTCCTTGTATCGTTGTTGCTCGTCTGTCGCAAATTCATACACCCACCCAAGTTTTGCGTCACAGTTTTTACAGCTGACATCTCGGACCATGTGACGACCCGTCAACATGACTCTGTCTTGAACCTCGCTACACATTATATCACAAAGTTAAATGATGAAGAAACACAAATGTATACATATAAATGTGAATTTGATATTTACATATCATCAGTTTTAACCATCATCATACACATCACTCGGATTTTATATTTTTCAACAGATGACTCAATTGTAAAACGCAGAAAGAGAATAAACAAAGAAGGAACAATAGGCAAGAATACAATTTAATATATAATAAATATCTCTTTAATAGTAGCGCCTAAAAGTTCGAATGTGAAAACAAATTATGCGCGAAAAGCTCTTCCATCGAGTCTTTATACAAACGGTCTTGTGCAACAAAACAGAAGAGATAAAAAGGGGCCTATAGTTCACCTATAGTTCAAATTGACGACTTTGTTGAAGAGGAAAGCGCGTCCCGTGGCACCCGTGAAGCGTGTGCTCACGAGTTGTGACCTGTTGGTGAGATTGGTGTCGCAGGAGGCGCAGGAGAACAGGCGACTGCCACCGATGTGCTCGAGGAATATCACTCCCATTGCGAAAGGCAGCTGTCGGGACAACCTGTCTGCGATCGATCCGCGAACGGACGGCGTTTATTTATCTCTGGCGAATCGATGAGAGTCGATACGTTGCTGGAAACGAAAGTCACACAACTGTCAATGCTGCCATATTTCTCTCTCTCTCTCTCTTTCTCTCTCTCTTGTTGCTTGTGTATGTGCGTCGTGTGTGCTTGCCAAATGTATACCAACATTACCGACAGTCGGCGGTGGAATGGGAAGAATGTTTTTATTGTACGTCACGGCTCATCGGAATATATAGAGGCGAAACTTCCAGCGCACTTTCATGATTTTCAGCGCGAGATAACGAACGGGGAAACACGTACAATACTTGATTCAAAACTGCAACAGTTTGACACTTGTGTTTCATTTGTGTGTAAAGGATTAAATCAATTAAATGTAACATTAAAAAACATTAAAATACACGATATGAATTAATCAACAAAATAATTTGATTTTTTAACTAGCGTGAATATTTAGATGTAAGAAATACCTAGATTCAATCCGGCAGTACCCAACTTCGGGTGCGCGGGAATAAATAAATTTCAGTAGACATCCGTGAAGCTGTGAAAGATTTAATTTGTATTATAAAATTGAAAATAAATATAAATAATTATTAAATATTTGTAATTAATAAATATGCGAGTAAATTGTATATAAAATATAGAATGTATAATTATATAAATAATAGACATATACAAACATAATGTATTATCTAAATTTATTAAATATAAGTTATTCAATGCCTGTGTAATAATTCATCTGTATATATTGCACATATTTATTTATATATATATTTTATATTAATATTGAAAGTGGACACACGCAAATCACACCAAACATTCATTATATAAATTTTAGAAATCTTATTTTTTTAATTTATCAAAAGAAAGTCCTCGTAGCGGGAACAAATAATAATAATAATGCATGCTTTTATAATTCTGAATAAAATTATAGAATCCATAATTATTCCAAAATTAATTATGCCACTTATAAGTTTTGTAACAACAAAATATTATACATGTTGCAGCGTTCTGTAAAAGACAACATTTTTCTGATTATAATAAATAAAATAATCAGAGTTCACGACAGCCTACACAATTATAAATCACATAGGTATTACATCAAAATATTATATCTTTATTATTCATATATAAATGTGGTATATAATATGTACACGTATATAGACTCATGTAAATTATACATTCTTTTAAAGCTAGGTACATAGATGTTTTGTGCAGTAAAATTCGAAACATTCTCCCCTGATTTCGATAAAATCGTCCGATCTTTTATACATTGGCAACTAAGCCCGATTGTAAAGTCCTGCAGCAAGACAGTCTCATACTGCGATAGGTACAAATGTAAAAGCCAAAATGCGGTCAGAAGAGCGAAACGAATCGAAAATATATTGTTGGTCGGTTATTTCACTATATTCATATCTCTTCAAGGCACATTTGAAATATAATCAGTACATTCTTTTGCAAACTACGGAGAAACCTATTAACGTTACATAATGTTGCGTAACGTTACATCCTTCCTATCCATTTCACAAAGAGTTCACAAAGTTAAATTGTTAATAAAATTATAGAGTTTTATATACACACACGTATAGAAAAAGAGAAAAATAGAGTTTTATACATGTCATAGAAAGTGAAAATACAAGAGAAAAGGAAAAGACAAAAAAATCATTAGAAAAATATAAAATATTAATAACTCCTTTTTAGCCAAAATCACAGACAAGTCTCTACTTTCTCAAACAGAGCACAAAGTCGCATCCTCTGGTCTTAACGCTAAATATACAATGTATATATAATAAGATATATATGTATATATATATATATATAGCTGATATAAATATTATAAATATACATTCACATATGCAAGTAGTCTTATCACTCTATTACATGCATACACGAATATACGCGTATTTCAGTACATAGAGATAGTCATCTAACATGCACTCGTGTATACACTTGAAAATCTATAAACATTTAAACTGACACGTGTAATATAGCGTGTATAGCGTGTATGCATGTATAACATATAAACAATGGTCGCACATATATCCATATTTTGATTATACCCTTTTTGATGTTCAAGTCGGATCGTAAAGGATATTCCACATCTCGTATCTATATATAATACTGCACCTATACCTATGTACATCGAATGCTGATAGAATAAAATAAAATAAAAAGTAAAGTAAAATATATTTTCGTTTCTACACATTATTGGAAATAATAATGAGAATAAATTCTTCTCGAGAGTCACACTTTGCGCCCAGTAAAATCGTCTCAATCATGCCAATTCACGTATGCGATTTTGTATGTATAAAAGAATAGCAACAAGTTAAGAAAATAAGACATATATAAATCTTCCTCGTGAAAAAATAGAATGTACAAATCCTTGCGTGTTCATATCCTGGAGCCTTATTCTCGAATCGTTTTCATGAAACTCGCATGCGAAATTCAATGTTTTTCAAATAGAAAGTCGCACACGAAAATCATTAGGGCAGGCTCGAGAATACGGTCCCTGTTCTATCCATTTAATTAAATCCATCTTCGTATAGTCACAGCTTCGCATTATCTAATCAGATTTATTGTTGGCATTATTACGATTCATAGAAATTCTTATGAAGATTTTAACGAGGAATAGATAAAGGTATGGATAATTAAGGATATTATCATAATTATCGAACTTAGTAACACATGACAAAATAATTACTATTTGCATTAAAATAATCAATTATACTAGATAACTTAACTGTTTTATGTACAACTAGGAGAAACATAAATAATAAAGTAATATATCTATTCCAAACCGTAATTAGAAAATGACTTTTCACAAAATAAACTGTAAAAAAGATATCCTTTACCTTCCTATCTTTTCGATAAAACTGTTATTCCAAATAAAAAGAATACGTCCCTCACATACTGAATAATGGAATAATCTATAGTCAATAGCAGTCGTAATATTAATATTTGTAATAGTAAAGATTAACAATAAAGATATTAACAATAATCATTGTTATCGATACTGTAACAGTATCGTTTATAACAGCACTTGAAAAAGTATGTTTTAATAGTCCCGGTGATAGGAAATTGCATGGAGAAAACTTAATAAAGTTTTGGTTTTTATAGTGCGACCTTACACAATTAAGCGTTATTTTTGGTAAGTTTTGTTCTATTGGCGGCAACCGTTGCAAGACACGCTAGAGCTTCAAGATCTGGAGATGCGCACCAAGCTATCAATGTGCAAAATATTAATTAAAGCTTATGTCATACATACAAATTTGAATATTTAATAAAAGTATCAACATGTCCTAATGATTAACATAGAATTTTTAAACGACATAAAAATAATTACATGAATTATATCTAAAAATAAATTGCAGTAAGGCTTTTATCTGCAGTATACCGAAAATTATACAGAAAAAGAAAATGTACTTTGTATATTTTCTCTGACTATAATAAAATTACCATTAATGTAAATAAAAGCACATATTTATACACATTTTCAATTCACTTAATAAGAAAAATTACTTACATTTGTTTTGTTCTTGATCCTCAGAATGTTTGGTAGAATTTATTGCCGCAGCATTTCGTGTGATGCTTTGCTTTCGTGCTTTCCGTTTCTGGCTTCCAACAAGATGGGCTTTCTCTGATTCCTCGTAACTCTCATTTATTGTACTAACTCTTTGAGTCTGACTACCAGAAGACGAATTATTTTGATGTTTCTTGTTAGCTGAAGAATTGAATTTTTGCAAAATTTTCTTTTTTTTCGTACGTTGCTGTTTCTTCTTTTCTTGAAATTCCTCTAGACTCAAAGACGGCAATGCCTCGATTTTCTTCTCCAAATTAAAATCTCTACAAAAATATTTATGTATATAACACACTGAATAATATACTGTTTATAATATGTCAGCTATCAAATGTATCTAATATAGTATAAAATATATTAAGATAAAATATAAGATGTTATTTATATACAGGAATAATTCCGAAAAACATACTCGGCTCGAAATCTTTTACGTGCTGTCCAAGGTCCATAATCCACTTGATCTTCGGCACCTTCAGTTTCTGTATCTTCAGGTTTGGAAGCTTCCATTTTTCCTTCAGCACTAAATATATTTTCAAATTATTTCTATGTATAAAAGATTAGCCACATGTCCTAAAAAAACCTAAAATATGAAGAAATATGTTACCTTTCTACAAGATGTTCTAAATCTCCACGAGAACTGTTTCCTCCTTCGCTACTTAAGGAATCTGTTTTTTCACTAACGTTTGAAGAAATGGAATTTCTTCTTTCATTTGGACGTTCATCGTGTCTAGAACAATAAAATGTATTTCTTAACATTATAGATGACAAAATAGATAATAAAAGTTAGATATAGGCCTGTTTATTTTAGCTGAATTTTTGCACGGTTCGTCTTTCCTCTTTTTCTTTTCACGTTGGAGAGAAAAGGAGAAAAGATAAACTGTGCAAGAAGTTCAGCTAAAAAACGAACAGACCTTATTCCGTATCTCAAGAAAAAAGTTTTAATTACTTACCCATGACTTCCAACTATTCGCCTTCGTTTGCCTTGTTGACCCGAAGGCCCGATATTCTGCTCAGCAAGAAATTTTTGGTAACGTAAACCTTTACATGTCCTTTCACTACGAAAATTATTCTCTTCTGGTTGTGTATGTGTTGTCACAAAAGAATTTATTGTATGTTTATCATCTTCTATGATCTAAAATAAATTTTTAATTGATTATATACTACATAGGTACTAACAATATACCATTACAATTGAAAATATTTCAATTAAACTTATACCTTCATAAGCAGCTCGATTCTTACCGTTTCGTGCTGTTCGTTGTTGTTTGACTCAGCTCTTTTTCTTTTCTTTTCGCCAAAGAGGTCTGTCTTGCAGTCCCTCTTCTGATCACTTTGGAAAGGTGATTCTGTATACCTCTTTTTGGGTGGTTTTGGTGGGGCAGAATCAATTTCTGCAATACCATTGACGGTCTGTTCCTCAGACACCTCTGACTTTTGAGGAGTAAAGAGAGAACTGAGCCCACCAATCTGCGATTCGTCCGCTAATTTGCCTGGCTGAATCGATTGTCCGTCCCGTCTGTCTGATTTTGTACAATCGGAAGACTCATATTCAGTTTTGACACTATCTGTGGATTGCACACCGCTACTCGACTCTTGCTTCTTGTTGGTAGGCCTAGTATTTAAAGTACGTAGCGGAGGTGCTGGTAATTTGTACCACTTGAAGTCAGGATTTGCGTTTAGAAATGCATCCTTGTACTGAAAAAGAAATAATTATGCTACGTGTTGTATCTGTCTTTCTATATATACATAGATCTAATAGTAGTTGGATAAAATAATTTTATTCTTGATATGGTACAACTTTATTCTGCAAAATAACCGGTTCATTAATTTTTTATACGACTATCCTTACTTCCTGTGCGAGATTTGTGTAGGAACGTTTCTGATCAGGATGAAGGGTTGCCCACCATTCACCCAGGACTCTGGTGACTGCCCTGTTTTCCAAATGCGGAAAGCCAGATCGCACTGAGCCACGATGCCTCTTACAAAAAATCAGAAATGCATTCATGGGACGTCTCGCATGATGGGCTGGTTCCCTGGCTTCACGCGATTCCTGTTCATTTACAATACAATAACTTGCGTCATTATATATATTAGACAAATACATAAAATACAGTAAAAACTAAATAATAGCCAATTTACATGTGTCATTTATTTATATTCATGTACATATTAAAAACGTATGACAAAGAACACACAATAATAAGACATATATTCGTATCATGTTCTTATTTAAATGAGAATGATTCATGAACATACATCCAGATTGCGTCCAAATAAACACTGTAATAAATATACGAGAAACATCTATATAACATGATGCAATAATAGATTGTGCGTATTTCACAATACCTTTTTGATTTAAAATATCATTTATTCTCTTATATATTTTATTTAGAAAGAGAGAGAAAGAAAGACAAAGGATCACTGAAAAAATAAATATGGCTTATTTTTAGTAAGAATTATTATATGTAAAATTCTAAAAAACAAAAGATCACAGTCTTCGCACAATCCTGATTCATCTTTGTCTCTAATCACAGTGAAATATCTATGTCACATAAACGTATTCAAAATTTTTGTTGTGACCAGTGACTTCTAACATCCTGAATAACATTATTAGCAAACTAGGATATTCTTAGGCAACACGTTTGACAAGTTCGGAGATAAACAACAAAAATGCGCCGTTCCCACTCCCCTGCATTAGGAAATATCTATCATGTGTATCATCAAGTTTTGCATCATAGCCATAAGTAGCCATGTTGCTGGGTCGGTGAAGCCTTAAAGTGACACAGCCTTTAAAGTGACACAGCTTGTCAAGTATCCCGGATCGCGTATACGCCCGGTTGAAACTTTTGCGCTCGACATTGATCCACATCTAGCCGATTTTATCCGACCCCGAGCTCGAAGGCAACGAAGAAAAAGAATGGGAAACACGTTCTCGTGGATCTGGCGAACCAGATTACCAGATCCCGATCCCCGCGGTCGGCCCAAAATAAACGAGAAAGTTTCGCCGCGCGCGGAGAGCGCAGGCAGGCAGGCAGGCAGGCAGGAAAAGCGCTAGTCCTGTTGCACACAAAATGGATCATGTGCGGCACAATTGCGACATATGTCTCAACGGGAGAGCGTACACGGGGCCGTGTGAATGGGGAAACTTGTCCGTCCGTTTATCCGTCCGCGATCGAAGGCATCGGGGCCGATAAATCCGCGTGTCTCTCTTTCTCTCTCGGGCCGCGCCGATCGGCGAGGTTCCTTCTCTCATGCAAATCATGCGCCGTCGCGCTTATCCGCGACGATGACATGACACACGGCCGTTTCGTGACAGGGAGCCAACACGAAGCGTTCCGTACGCTGATGATGTAGCGTACGGCAATTAACGCTCGGCTCGTAACGCGCGGCGATGATTCGTGTACCGTTCGCGGCGATCCCCGCAATCGATTCGACACTCGCGGCCGCAAAGCTGGGGAAAAAAAAAAAAAAAAAAAACGAGGCGTTTATTAACGGGAAATGCAAACACATATACCGAGACGTAGACGACGGAAAGGCGAGATTCCCGACGATCGAACGGGAGAACTTCCGTGAGAAAGGAGATCGGCGCAAAAGGCGGACGGAAAGTGAATCGCAGATCGCAGCCCCTCGCCGCGATTTCCTAATTCCTTCTCGATCGTCGATCCTCGCAACGTCGTTCTCGCCGAAACAATTCCCTCGACGTCGGAGTGTCGCGGAGACAAAATTGTCGCATATGCTTTGTACTCGAGCACGAAATATCGCGACCGCCCCGGAAAGAGCTCGTCCCTCTCGTGCCAGATTTCTCGCACGAGCGTCCACGAGGAATTCCCGAGGGGCGCAAAGGCGGAAAGAAAGAAAGATAGAAAGAAAGAAAGAACGAGGGAAGGAGACGGGGACACGGTATACCCGTTGGACGGGAATTCGAGCAGCGCCCCGAGAGCTGTCACGCGTTGAAACGCCAGAGCTCGCGTCGAACGGCTTTACGGCTCTATTTCGTCGCTGCGCTGCGCCTCGAGCCTCGATTGCACCGTCAGCAAAGGTTCCGCGCGGCCGCGGGGGTACCCCCTCGCAAGAGAGCGGATAAGAAAACAAGAGCGCAGCGCGACTCCTCGGCTCCTCGGTCGTCGTCGTCTCTCACTCTCTCTATCTCTCTCTCGGAGGAGTCTTTTTTTCGGCTTATCGGGGGGGGAAAACCAGGGAAAAACGCACAACGCACACGGCCACTCACGTCGTGATCTTCGTGATCCTCGTCGCGCATCTTGGGACGCGATCGCACCGTTCGTCGCGCACTGACAGCTGCTCGGCTGACCGATGTAAATACGGGCGACCGACTGCGCGATCTTTGAATGAAGACGTGCGATTATCCGGGAATGCGAATTCGGGGGGAGGGAGGGGGGCGCACGCGAGGGGGAAACGTTTATCCCGGGGATCCGTCGTCCGTCGTTCAATGTTCGGTCGTCGACGGTCGTTCCGTTCCTCGTCGACGTGACGAGTCACGACGAACGTCGTTTCCGTCCTCGTCCTCCTCGTCCACCGTCGCCTCGCGTCGCACGTTTCCGTCGATGTCGCGCAAAAACGACGGAAGAACGTCTCGGACGTATAGACGTATACGTCGCGTTCCCCGCAGTAAACGGCGGCGAGAGAAACGAGAGACGGATCGCGGATCGCGCGTCGTGACTTTTGACACAAAAGCGACGCGCCGCGCGCGCACGTTTCGTCCCGCGGGATCGACGAGGCAGCGCGACACCGCGCCGCTTCGGTTACCGCCGGCGCGCGGTGAGAAATCCGCGCGGCCGCCTCGCGCTCGCTCACCTTGCGCTGTTGCTCGTTGGCAGCCATTGCTGATTTCACTTGACAATTCACTCAGCGGCGCATGATACGGACACGACGGGGCACAGATAAAGGCCCGTTCCACACTGGCCGCGCCGCCCGATGACCGACTCGATCGCTCCTCCGTCGCTCGCCGTGACGCTCGCTCGCGCGCTCTCCCTCTCGCTCGTCCCCACGTCCACCCGCCGCCGTCCTTCTCTCACGCTTTGCGCTTTGCGCGAGCACTGCCCTCTCCCCTCCTCCGCCCTCGTCCCGCTTCCCACCGACGCGCACGCTTGACACACGGACCGCACTCGGCCCACGTGAGAGAAAATTCTCGTAGGATACAGTGTACAGCGTGTGACGTCCGTTTGCTCGCTCTACGTCTCTCTTTCTCTCTCTTTTTCCTCATTTCTTTCTCTCGCCAGACGCACACGCGTGTCTAAAAAAATATCGTAAAAACGTCCTCAAGATGTTTTTTAGACACGTATATGTCTAAAAGATGTTTTGATGATATCTTTATGAAGTCTTTTAGGCAAGCGTGCCGTCTGGGTCTCTCTCTTTGTCGTCTCTCCCTCGTTTCCCGCATCTTCCGGAAACGAAGCTCGCGCGACGAATAAAACGTCCAACGCGCAACCGCGATCGTCGGACGATCGCGGAATCCCGGAGATATCTTCGCCGACGAGCTTTTCAATGAAACGTCGCGCGACCGTCGACGTCACGTCTGCGTCTCGCTACGGCAGATTCGCGCGTCTTCGCCGTCATCTCCACACCGGGAGGCCGGGTGCGAGCGATCTCGGGAATTCACGTCGGCGTTTCCGGCCAGCGTCGAGTTCCGCGCACCGTTGGGCTTTTTGAATTGTCGCGCGCCGCAGATCGGCGCGCGCACGCGCGCTCGCGCCCCCGCGAAAGTCCCTAGGCGGCGCGCGCACGCCGCAACAGCTGATCGCCGTGCGCAGCGTCGACGCAACAGCTGTCGTTCGGATGATTGTCAAATTTAGAGCCGTCGCCGCGCCGTCACCGCCGTCTCCGTCGCTACTCGCCCGGCCCCCCTCGGCAAATTTAGTCGCGAGAGGGGAGAGGGAAGGACAGGGAGCGAGCCGAGCGAGCGAATGAATCACTTTTTCGGGTGTTCTCAAAGAAAGATCAGATAAGAAACGTAGAATGGCATGTAAATAGCGTTATCTATTTCTCCGTCTCTCCCTATCGCTTTTTTCCCTTCTCTGTCTCTCTCTTTCTCTCTCGCTCCCGTCGGAGTATCTGTTATTTACGCTTTTGATGAGAACAAAGCTGAGAATAGATATCCGAGGAAATTGGCTTCGGGCGAAACAGATTAGGCTTAGGAGAGCTCTCGTCGCGCTGACGCGAGGCATCGACGGTAGATCGATAATCTCGTGTGACACTGACTAAAGGATTGTGTAAGTATATATATAAAATATACGTCACGCGTCCACGCATTATACGTGTCTTTATTGTTTCAGGATAAAGAGCAAGGTTCGAGATTAATGGACGCTGTCGCTTGGCCGTTGTGCGCGCTGGGCGTGATATATTTAAAAATAAAAGGGTAAAAATATGTCGTTGACAAAAAAACAGTATTTTTATGCTTTTTAACGTAGATCAATTATCAATGACGATAATAACGATAGCGATGGGACAGTTCGTCATGCGACTCGTTTTATTCCCTTCAAGCTCTACTACGTTTCCTTTTAATTCATTAAAGAAATAACATGATATTTCACAGAAAATGTATCTTAAGATTCTGGGGTTCTTAACGTTCAAGTTTACGTTATAGTGCACTCTGGATAATATCACGATAGCGTACATGTCAAAATAAAAAAATCTCTGCTAATCACGCAAATAAAATAACTTTTGTCATCCGCTAAATTATTCCAACGCGATACGGCTATAAATAAGGAGAATACATCAGTTTTTGTGCCACGTGCTTATTTTCTACATATATACACACACACACCTACAATAATGTGCAATGCGGCCATGAATATGAATAAATACGCGCCACGCGTTTTCTTTTTCTTGGACATCTTCCTTCGAGCGCGATATAATTCCGTCCGTACGTATTTACGTTCTGTTTACCACATATGTGTAGATAGCGAGGCACGAACTATACGACAAACATTTAAGCTTGGTTCCACTCCGTAATGATTACGCTTCGTCCGATTGTCATTCGCGATAATAGGCATATTTATATTTAACCACTTCCATTGTTGATAATATTCATTTCGTCATAATTGCAGCCGCGTTTTGAACGGAAATAATTATGTTTGCTTCAGCTTAAAACGCGTTGTTTTTTTTATATGCACAAACGTGCATGCATTATACAAGCGGAAAAATATAAATTTTTCTGACGAGGCGAGAAATGATTTTCATTGAAAATATTTAATACGTTCGAGAACAAATTTTCAGTTATTTCTTTGTCTCATAATATTTAATACTTTTGAGAAAATATATAAATGTATAATTAGTCAAAGTGTCGCTAGAATTTTTGTGCGACAGTCGATAAGGTAGAAATTCCCGCTCACTTTTTGATCGACTGCGCTTCGGATCGGTCATTTTGAATCGCTCGAATTGTTTGTGGCGCCCCGCGCGGGAAGACTAGGAACTGTCTGGATTCAAATCGCGGGTAGCAAGTACGACAGTCGGGTTCAGAGTTTCACAGAGCCGGTCTTAATAAATATCGGGGGGATCTTGGCAGTCATCCCGTCGTCTATTTGCCATGGATTTGCATCCGGATTAGAATGAATGAGGTATTGGTATGCGTTCCCCCGGGGGAAACAGGGATTTCCTTTCCGCGCGTACAAATAAATCGCGAGCTATCTCTTCGAAACTGATCCACCTTGGGAAAGTAATTTTCTCGGAGGTTTTGCACGAACTCGGTTGTAGTTATTCGATCGCGTTACACGATGGATTGTCATTCCCGCTTTGGCGACAGCCTATTTCGCGAAAGAGGCACGCGACGTTAGCGTAGATAAACGGATATATATAGTTTATTTGAAATATTATTGTTTTTACAGATTATACTACTTGGTGGAACTGTGCCGTTCATCACAGCGGAATTTTGGCGAAATCGTGATGGTGTCGCGGCGCGGCAGTCCCGCAGCGAAGGAACGAAGGTTGAATCGCAGAACTTCGACGATTCGGTGAGTCGTGCGATTTTAAAGTAATAATTAATGATATAGAGGATGAGAAATCTGTTAACATATTTACCTCCGATTTTGGAGTTTGTTTACTCCTTCATAACAATTTCCCATAATTATGTTTTCTATGAAAAAGAAACATCTTTAGATTTTAATTTATTATATAGCTATTGTGATATGATTGATATTAATGTCTAATATCAAAAACAGGAATGAATTTAACGTTTCTTTTCGTCCTCGACAATTTTTATATTTTGTATATTCATCTACATATATACATATGTATATACATAGTATTTTTACATTCATTATCAGAAGTGAAAGAAAAATTAATATATATATTTTAAATTGCATATAAAATAACATCTCTTTCTCACTTATTATTTTTTATATTCTTTAATTTAATGACAAAGCAATTTTTTTCATACTAAATGAAAACAGTTTCCTTTATTTCGTAAATCCAGGATGAATTAAGATGTAATTTAAAAATAGCTACAAAATTAAATCTAAAATATTAAAATTTGTAACTAATATATTTGTGATTATTGTAAATTTATGAGATTTGCAGTTTGCACCTATTACTAGATTGCTCCTTTTTTTTCGACGATCCGATCTAGGCAGCGAATCCGCTGCAAGTTACGTGTCTTTCTTGTCGAATATTGTGGAATTTAATTTACGTGTTACCCTTTGTTTATACACTCTTCTTCCCTGTCCTCCCCGTACGATGTAAACTCATATAAAAGTCAATCTCTGGCATCCGTTGTCTCATAGCGATCGGGCGCTATGATCTGCATGCCTTTGATCCGGCTGGATGATTTTTTGGCCTTCCGAGCGACTCGAACAAAATTCTTTATCAGATTTCTTTAAGTTCGCTCAAAAGTTTACCTGTAATAATCTTCGTCGTCTGCCGATATTCCTTTTTATAAGAGAACGGCATTTTTTAATTAAAATCCTAATAATTCGCAATAACTTTACATTTTAAATTTTCTGCTGCCACGATGATACTTTTAATTACGTCGCGTTTTAATTATTTCATATCTTTTGTTTCTATTGTTCTTGTTTCTATTGTTTTTATTCATTTCTATTGTTTCTTTAAAAATATTTTCGCGCGTTTTTATGTTGTATTTTTACCTGAACTAATCTTATATTGCGCGTTTGACGCCTTCAGTTCTACTTTTTTGTCGTACTCACAAACAGTATAGCTCACACTGTGAGTATACTGCTAACTTACTCTAACTTGCTTACGAAATAGATGACTTTCAGTTCGTTTAATCCTTTAGGAAAACATCGTTCTAGGTGGGCGATGACGGGCCGAAATCCTTTTCACCGTCGATTAGATTTGTCTTTATTCGTGATACGAGAAGCGAAACGGGGGAACGGCGCGGCGCCGAAAGAGATTTGAGATCAAAAGCTCATGGAGGGTAAAGCACGTGCGGCTGATGTGCGAACAACAATACTATAACTCATTTACGCAATTCTGATTGGCTTAAGACACGCGGCGTCCTTCCCCCTTTTGATTTACGAGCACGAGCACGTCTCGTCCGTCTCGTTGCCAGTCTCCGGCTAGTCTCTTCTGAGATTTATTCCGCCACGACGATAATCAAGTTTGGCCTCGATAACCAAATTGCATTTTTACTCACGAGATATATATACGGTACCCGAGATTTCTCACAACTATTCAGGGCTATTCCTTGGTAAAAGTTCTAGTAAAACAAGTAGTGTTGAATTAAACATTTTACATCTAACAACCTTCAGGAATTAAGTTTTAAAAAGCTGCGAATAGATAAGAAAATCTTAATTCTTCCCCTCCTTTAACTGTAAGTAAATTATTCTTCATTTTAAAAAAAGTTTCTGAATAAGTTTCGCTCTTATAGAATTTTAACTTAAGACGAGCCTCAAATTATGCACATATTTAATAATATGAAAAAATTGGTTTCTTCAGCTGAATTTTCGTCGAGAAAAAATTCGCTCCAAGTTGTTCTCGTATATATATATATGTAATATGTATATATATATATTGTATATATGAAAAGAAGCGTACGGCGAAACTGGGATACCCAGTATGTACGAGGATATATAGTTCGGGATGAGGGACAAAAGGAATGATAAATTATAATCATGACTTTGTCAGATTTCCCGAGAGAAGTTAGCCGTAAAAAGTGATTTTACCGTCCTACGCGAACATTTTCCTCTTCATTTCAAGAGTAATTCGATGTCAGAGAAAAGGATATGGAAGGATATGGAGAAACTTACTTTGGCAATCAAAAGTATTTTTACGTACGCTTTTTTCAGTTTAAATTGAATTCGGTAAATTAAAATTTCGTATTAATTTCATGTACAATATATAAAATATTTCATATTCTATATTACATTATATTATGTCTAAGACTTGTTCACGTGATTTCGCTCCTCGCATTCGCGTCAGCTCTCGCGCATTCCCGTACACGCACAAATAAAGGCACTAAGCTTGCGGAAATTAATACGTTCATTAAGAACAGAATATAGCGCAGGTGAATTAAATACGTCTGTATGGTTCGATGACTCGACTTGAAATCTTCATAGCGTCCGTTTATCAACGACAACGTCGTTCCGGAGAGAATGCTTCGCGATTTCTCTTTAAAAGCAGCTCGATTCAGCTCGATTTAGCTCTCGAACCTATAAGGATCGATTTAGTGCGGGAATAACAATATTATTAAATTATATTGTACTTTATGCGTTTGAGAATCGTGATAGAGATTTATTGGCAAATATTACCAAATAATCTAATGAAATGTAGTAGAGTTTTAAATGAAAATTGTGTTTGTCATGCCTTTGACAATCATCAGATTTAATTAAAATCGACCTTTTACATGGTACTTAATCGTTTGGTCGTAACGCGCGTTAAATGATATTGATTTCAATTATTATTCAATTAAAATTATTCGATGATATTAAATTTTAACTCTTAATTAAATTGTAATTTATATACGGTTAATGATGTAATTGTATGAATATTAATGCTTTGCTTTTTTTAAATAGTTTGAATCAAACAATCATTTTTTCAGCGATTTTTTATTTGTCAATTTAACATCAAGTGATACCAAACTAAAATTCTAAATTATTATATAATGTGTTTGGTTCTGAAGCTATGTACGATTTTTTTTATAACCGCGTACGAATCTTCTGAAACCGCATGCGGTTAAAGTTGCGTGCGGTTTTTTTTTAAACCGTGAAGTATTTTTTAAGAATTTTTTAAACCGTGCAATTTTTTAAAGACCCATCTATATAGAAACCGTGTGGGCGGCTTTTTTAACACCACCTGAAAACGCGTAAAAAGGACCGGCGTTTTTTTTTTAAACCGGCGTAGAGAACTGTCTAGTTATTATTTCCTATATTTTTATTCTAGATTAATAATTGGAATTTTTTGTTATTAATAATTAACTAGCTATCTTAATTAAGGTGATTACAACTCCGTATTTATAGTACGAACGCTCCTGAGATGAAGCTTCCCGCATTTTGTTTACGCGCGTTTGTTGGCTGGTTATGACACGAGAGGCAAGAAGCAGATAGTAGGCGTCGACAACGAAATCGGCCCGACATGTGTTAATCCCAGCGTTAATTAATTCCAGCTTTGTTCTAAATTGTCTAGAATTCATGTCAGAATGCATAGTTCATGATAATAAAAATAATTCGTGAAAGAATTCTATTTATGACGTATCAAAATTATAAATAGAATTCTATCATCAAGTTCGATGTGAATTACAAATCGTCTAAAGCAGGCTTTATAGTTTCTCGTCTCCACGTTATACTTTTCCTCTCTTGAGGGAAAATGGGAAATTTATGCGGTTTCGTAGAAACGCGCAAGTTTGGCACAATCCGAGATTTAGCGTTAATCAACTTGAACACAGACGTCTTCGTGAACTAATAAAGTCATTCTGGATCGCTAGCACAAGCGAGCGCGTTCTTCGTACTTATCTCGAGAACGGCGGAACTTTCCAAGATGCGGTGTGGTGCACTCACATCGAGAATGCACGTCTGTATCGTGTCGCGCATAATGCCCGTTTTGACACATTCCTCGAGCGGTCTCTTAAAGAGGATGCGACATGCGACATCTTCTCGTGAATTTAATTCGTTTTTGCTGGTAACTTCGCATCGAGATTTGAGCGTGTTTGCATCTGAACTGGGGAAAGTCGCTTTCATAGTGAATTATACGCACAGACTGGAATTATACTTTATGAAGTAGTAAGACACCCGTCGTCGGTTTGAACTAACGTTTACAGTCGCGGTGGATATAATTGTGGAACAAACAGTGCGCATTTTAAGTCGATTACTTTACACTCATACATTTATTTAACTAGCATGAATTGCAATCTGTCAGTGTGAATTGTAATTCTCATTCAATAGCAAGATTGCATTTGATTTAAATACAGAGAAAATCATATTTCATGTTACATTTTTAAAACAACAAAATTATATTTGACAAAATATACATGCAGGGAATAGATATTTCTCTAGTTAGAAAATGGCTTGATAAAATATTGCATATAACTTTTGTTGACATTAAATTGTTGACATCTAATTTCTAATTATCTTCTTAATCTTCCTCTATTTGTCAAAGATAGAGATATCAGCTTAAAATAGAAATACTTTGAAATACCATTTTCCTCTGTGATGCATAAAGAGAGCGATTTGGCACGACATCGCGATCGAGGGTAAATTTATTTACATTAAAGTCACTTTGATGAAACTGTGTCCCGGGCGCAAATCAAACGCTAACGAATATTCTGTTTGCTATTTCGCTATGGCCTATACATCTTCCGAATTTTAAGCGAGGATTCTCATTTATTTATAGTATAGCCACATTTACGAAAGCTTTTGAATAAGATTAAGATCGCGCTACCTTTTAAAAGTTATAAATAATATAAATCAGCGAATTTCGTATTCTTCGTGCTTTCATATTCCTTTTAGAAAATCAGCCATTCGGTTTTAGCGTGTGCTGCTTAATCACAGATATCCAACATTTTCGTCGCACAAAATATTATGTCGCATAAATATATCTTATAGTTAATCCGCAAGTGTAACGTATCCATTTTCACATGGCTTTAAAATTTTCATCGTTCTGAATCTTCTAATTTTTATATGTTTATCGTCAAGTCATTTGTACAAACCGTTTGTGTGCATGAAAGCACTGTTTTTGTGACTAATATCTTTATTTTTAAATAAATATCTCAGATAAACAAAAATGATAATTGCAAAATAATACAACTGATTAATCAGAGTATTATATGTAATATTATATTTTATACTAATATATTTATTATATATTTTAAATTAGATTGTCGTATGCGCGTGCATGAAGATGAAATAATTATTGCAACATTTATTATTTTCTCGGATATTTGCATCGAGAGAAATGCTCCGCATTTTGGAGTAAATCGAATTTAATTTGCGCGCATCGTTGCCTTAGGAGGGTGCAAAAGAGCATGCCTCCGGCACTATTCTCTTGGCCAGTTTGTAAACCGTTACAGACGGGTGCACGCTATCGGAAAACTATTCTATTGCTTCAAAATGCATCGTGAACTCTGTTTTCTTTTCATTTCTTGGCTGCGAAAATTGCTTTCTATCGAGGTACATAACGCGATCCGGTTCGCTATATGTAAGCTTCAACGAGCATCGCAATTATTTCTGTAATTAAGTAATATGGTTATTATCTTTAGCAGTTATTACGTATCTGGGTGTCGCTAATTTATATAAAAGGAGACAATAAAAATGTTTCGTTCCTCATTTTCCGATAACAGAACATGAAATAATGTATATTCTATATTTTCCCTTAAAGATTCCTTTTATATAAAAGCCATCCCATCAGATTACGAAATGTAGAAACACGGACTGCGAGTTCCGCGATTGATATTTTTCCTCTATGTTTCACATTTCCTCCTGATAATCAACCAAAGGAATAAATACACTTACCGCATCGGGATTATACGGAATGAAACATTCATATCTCGGACCGATAGCGATGTATTCTGTACCGGAAACTACAACATTTCCTTCCTCCTGCGTTTATCTCACAAAATGGAGTTTGTTCTCGTTAAATTGATATATTAACGTCAATTAGTATCAATTTATGGAGTACTGATAATGATATACTTTACTTTATATGGCATACTTTGATTTCACATTAATAATCACGGCAACAATATTGTCTGTCGTTTCTCGAATACGGGATTATTTCAAAATATTAAACGTATTACACAATTGTCATCTTAATAAGTACACCTTATCCGAAGCACAATCCGGTCACCAGGGGAGAATATAAGAATTAATTATAAAACTAATTAACTACCACGAGGAAATTGTGCATCTATTATTTATATAAGAACGGATATAAAAGAGGACCGCGCAAGGTCTTTCCACGATAAAGCACGGATTTATCTTCACTCATCTCGTCAATTTCCTGCAAGATTTCATTCTCACAGAAGAATCTTCTACCGCCCTGGTCTTATTACATAACTCTTCTTTGTGATAAGTCTCTCTTTGTCATAATTTATACTACCATCGGCAATCTATCGAATCCTAGGAGTGGTGCTACGCAAATAAGGGTGCTGCCAGGGACAGTAACATGGCAGGTTAATTTACTCCGCTTAAGTAATCTCGATAAGCGTGACATGATCGGTTCTTCGGATAATAAGAAATATACGGGCTGTCTTTCAAAAATCCATAAAATGACAATAAGAATAAATGGCAGATCGAGAGGCGACCTCAGATTCAGATTACGTTTCAATCTGTGGTTATTTATAAAGTTGAAAATTTAATAGTTTGGCTGACTAAGTTTTGGAACGATAGATAGTTAAAAGATTATTCTTTATTTGATGTTAATAAACTTCTAATTTGCGATTATCGATATATATTTAACGTAAAGAATTAAAGAATGGCAAGAAAAAAATGTTTGATTTTTCTTAAAGCAAATTTCAGAAAATTAGATAGAGAACACTTTACTAGCGTGATACACAAAATTTCTGATATTACACACATGGTCAGAATTATTAAAAACTTTCATCTTATAATTTATCAATAATTTAATTAATAATTCAAACTATCTGTCACTCACGCGCAAATTTTCGGTCAAAATGCAAATAATGGTTGTTAAGATAGGTTGTTGGATAGAATCAAATACGATAATAACCAGGTACACGGCTTTTCGGATAGAGAGTAATTAGCGTAGAAATCTATGCAAATAGACAATGAAAGCATATCTAATGTTGGCGTTGAAGATAGAAATTGATAGAAGCAAATGATGCAACTTCTCTTCAGCATTATTAGTATGTTTAAACATTATCAAAGATTATTAAAAAGTTACTATGCGATAAAACGAAAGTATGTTGACGATCAATATTGAGGAGATTAAAATAATAAAATTATTATATTAAACGTAGCAAAAGCGAAACTCTATTAATTGTGCAAGTTGGTGTAACGCAATTTTTTTCATAAATTGATGAATTCGTTAACAAAATTTTATCACTTATATTTAAAAATTTAATTTATATTTAAAACTTATATTTAAAAAAGAGTTTTCAAGTGAAATATTAATCATTATAATATCAAGAAATATTATAAAAGGATCGGCGATTTATTTTACAAATATCCCATTTAAATAGAACATATTGCTCTCAATTTGAATTCGTAATTGAAATTCGTATGTCTAAATTCGAATTTTCTTCACTTTATTGCGTTCCACACGAGTAATTTCGATCTCAAGCCAAAATATAAAGCAAAAAGTAATTTCACGAGAGGAAATTACTTTAAATTACTGATCTCTCAGTCGAGCGTAATTCGTGATTTCGCGAAATTTAGAAATACTCAACGTTAGAGATGCGGCACCTCGATGCGGCATGGCACCTCGAATCTTATTAAATACATTGGATACAAGTGCATTCTAAATATTGTTGAACTGTCGCAATCAGTAGATTTAACAAGATCGTCGATTACAGTTTGCGTAACACATGATGATTCCCTACAAAATTATTGCGACTAAAATAACATTTATTTGCCATTTGAGAAATACCATTATTTTGTAGTTTATCGTCTGAAATTACGTGCCAAAAGAAATGTTTTTCATAATTGTTTTATAAATATATGCATTATTTGCGAAGACAAGCGCTTTCATATAATATCTCTTTATTATACATTCCCTCTACTTCGTCACACGCGCGGCGAAATAGAAATGTAACTGTCTCCATATATTTTCTGCACGTCACATTGCTTTCTTTTGCTTTATCGAGGAGACCAACTTTGTATCAAGAGTATACTTTTACCGCGCAGTTGTGAATTGCACAACTAGTGCTGGCCATCACTCTCGGCGGTTGTTTCGCCTTTTTAACCTTTCGCTTTATGTTCCTCTTGGTCCTCTAGTTAGAAGTCACGTTCGCTCGTCGTCGCTCTCTTCACTCACGGCGATCGTACTGAGTCGCCTTTGTGCACCACTTTCATTGTCCCCGCACTCGTTTAATTTGCTGTCCAGCAGGGTTGCAATTATCGTTTACGACAGAGGCAGACTTTAATTTATGACCGGAAATGACGCGATTTCCTCCCCACGCAAGAATGTTTTAAATTATTAGCAAAAAAGGAATAACCAGCGTTTGTGTTGGAGTTTAGCTATAATAAAATATGGGAATTACGACAAATAACTCAAATTAAATATGAAATAATAATTGTAAAAATTAATAAGTATAGGTATTAGCAAATAATAATTAGAATATTTTAATAACTTATTGCTTAAATTAGAAATTACGTAAATAGCTTCTCTTATTTAAATAATATTTATATTGATCTAATTTTTTATACACCTTTCAAACTAAACTAAATAAGTCTTGATTTCGAGAAAAGAATTATGTAAATAATCTACAAATGATGTGTACAAATTTTATGTAATGCTCAAAATTACAAAGAGCATTACTGACGGTATAATATTATTATCACTTAATATTATTAATATTATGTATCACTGTATATTTCTTAGTGATATTACTAATGAAAATTACGCAGAGTAATATCCAGATATTACGGAGTTAATATAATTACATTTTTTTGTCCTCAATGATATTTGCATTCTGATTGCTTTTCATAATTATTGTCTTTTACATTAATGATACTATGTATTTTCCTTTAATTTTTATCTTACTTGAATTGTTGCGTGATAATAGAAATGTAGTTCAGCGAGTTTTAACTATGCTCTTGTATCTACAAATATATTAGAATATTATCTGATTCGGTAATTAGTGATGTCGCTAATGCGGCACAGCTCTTTCGTTCAATATGAGAATGTGTGACAATCGATTTCTATCGTATCATATGACATTAATGGCACTGTTGTCGTAGCATCATAAATACATAATCATAATGCAATTAAATTGCATTATTTGCAATTAAATGACTTTTCCACTTTAATAGAATAGCGTTGTGTTATGATACCATTAAAACACTACCAATAATTTGTAATAATTTCTCATAACTATATACTGTAGTATTCTTTTCTATTCTGATAGCATAACTGTAATGCTAAGAAGCGTGCTTAGCTCGTTTGTTATAGTAACAGCAATAATATTGGTAATAACGACAATGATAATAACTTTATAACATTTTTCGTATAACTTTATTATTTCTTTACTAAAATTGAACGGCAAATTAATTAAATTCTTTCATTTTTTTTTGTTAAATTTGTGCGTATACATTATTATGCATTTATAACACAACGAGGTTTGTTTAATTAAAAATTAGATAAAAGGTAAATATTTTTAAATTGAGTTAAAAAAAATTAATAATTCATACGAATTAAATTGGTTTGTCAAACTTAATTCTTGAAGCAATATCAAGAAATGATCTATACCGTTAAAAATGCGTCATAGTTTTCTTAAAATATCCCACTCTTTATTTTGCTAGTAGCACTCAATATTTCATGTTTTTATCCTTTTCTTTGTAACAAGATACTTACAGGGAACGGGGCAATAGAGAGAATAGAGAGACGATTATTAAATCTGAAAACTAACATTTTCGTAACTAAAGTCAGCGTTTCGTTCGACGATGATATTTTTCGCATTTACACCGAATGAATTTATGTCACGCCAAACAGGTGCGCCAGGAAAATTTATCTACTGATGTCGACCGCTTATTTCCGTATTATTTCGCACTCTGACTACTCTACTTTGTGTGTGTGTTTCCTTCTTTCTCTTTTTTCGCAAAGTCGATTTTTCAACGCTGATTTACCGAACCGTGTTATTAAATTTTATGTTTTCATACGATCGTGCAATTTCACCTCGCTAGGCAATCCGTTCAATCCGTACTTCTATAATAACAACTTGTCAGATAATTTTAATTCACGGGGTGGGGGGAGAGTTAATTTACATATGATATACGTCGATCAATAAGATAAAATTACAGTCATACGAAATGACATGCTATTTTAGTTTATGAAAAGAGAGAGAGAGAATACGGTTTATTTAGTTTATATATCGTGACAAACAGTATCATCTCTCTATTACTATTGTACAATTAATAATTAATATGATAGCAAACATATCCGTTATGTTTATTTTGTTTATGGTTATTGACAATCGGTAAATAATATATCTCAATTACTGAAATTAATATAGTATAATTATGTTACTTTGCTAAACATTTGCATACATGATACAGGTCACTTAACTTGAGCATTCAAAATTACTCGTAAATTGTTTTATGAAAAATTACTTCAAACAAAAATTGTATGCTGTGGGATGAAAAGAATCATTTGTATTTTAACGCTTAGATTGCATGTGTACATGAATTATATTTATAACTTTTAAATTGTCATAAACTTTCTCTTTTGTTAAGTTTTAGGATAAATTATTCATCGTCAAAATTTTTATTGAAGAAGAATTGATAGAAGTTATTTTAAAATTCTATTATACTTCAAACTCTGACATTTTTTGATTAAATTTTAATTCTGTCCCTCAACTAACAATGAATAACATAGGAGACATAATTGCCGGTACGAATCCATATTGTCATTATTTTTTCATATGTGTTCCATGCCAAGAAAAATCGTGAAAAAATAGTAGCAATTATTCATGTGCATTTGTACAATTAATTAACGAGTATTTGTTTCCGCGAGCCTCATTTTATCATTCTTTTTCATCACATTTTCTGTATTTTCCGAAATAATTCTTCACGAGTATTAAATTATTCGGAAATTATGACATATTGATAAGATTTTTCGCACAAATGTATGAATGATATTTTTATCGTAATCTTTCATAACACGTGGTTTTAGTAATCTCAAGTTTTAAAATTCTTTTCTATTATATCACATAATTATATTATTTGCCAGATTATAATACTTTTAATGATACAACAATATATTATTAAAATAATGCAAATAAAGCATCTATCATTTTTAGTTATATGTAACGATATATATTTTACGTATGATATAAATCACGTATATGTCACAGAGATTTTGTAATATTTTTAAATATCTTCTCGAATGAATTTTTCATTACTATTTATTTTATTAGAGATTGTCAAAAGATTTTCATTCCTTGTTTAATATTAAACATTTTTGTTTCACAAAAGATACGTTTTAATGTTGCATCCGTGAATTCGGGTATTTATCGACAGCGGCAACTTAAATAACTAGTCGAAAATAATTGATCAACTCACGGTTCACTAAACTCGAAAGTGTGGTATTTCGCTCAAACTAAACGAAACTCTTGGTCATTTATTCTGGCACGCTTTGTAATTTACGAACTTCTCGATTGTCGAACAAAGCGAAAGACTACGGCACGTTGGGCAGCTATTTATTATCCGACCGCACATATAACTTTATATTTCCGCTTATATTTCACACGATAAACTCTTGTTTCGATTTCCGACGGCAATTCACAGTTCACAAAATACAATAAATCGAGGCGAAAACTGAATCCGCGGTAGCTCTCTTATAATTAAACTGACTATGCGAGCGCGAGAGTTTCAAGGAGGAGTCGCGGTGTCATCATATATTTTGCAGAAACGTCGTCAGCAATTGCTTTCGCCGGCAAAATTATCCGGCGCACGGGGTCTAGTTTAAGCGATAACTTAATATAAAAGTCAAGTACAAAAGGAAAGGTATACATCTCGCAAATGATGTACGTCAAAAGTTTACTTTCACGCTCAAAATGTGATTTACATTCCTGTATAAAAAAAAAGTTGTATGTAACAATTTTTTTCCATTCTAATGTTGTTATATTATCATAGTAAATATTATATTATTTTACTAAATATAAATTAGAATAAATAACAACCGAAAAGTTTTTAATTTTAATTTAGCAATGATATGAGAGAAATTAATTTTTATAAAAACAAATAAAAAAATAGTATTAACTGCATGAAGATTGTATGAAAACTTTGTAAGGTAGATTTTAGTCGCGCTCGTTCGCGCGCGTTTGTATAAATTTCTTTTAACGTATATGAGAGTCGTCCAGAAAGTAAAGTATGTTTGGTCACTTAAGTTACAAATTTTATTTAAATACAAAATCAATGATACAACTGACCTTGATCTACTTCTCCACGTAGTCACCCATGACAAATTTTAGTGAGGCACTATAGTCATATCAAGTGACTAACTTCAATATGTCTTTATCGCAAAAGTCTCTAGTCCGTTTAACCAGTTAGCCACCATCTCCTGCAGCTCGTCATCATCCACGGCACGTTTCTCACCCAAAAATTCCTTCAGACGACTGAGCAGGTGCGTAGTCACTCGGCGCCAAGTCAGAACTGCACGAAGAATGGTCGAAACTTCTCAATCAAATTTCATTGAGCAGAGTCTGAGTTCTAGCTGCAACATGCGGGCGAACGACGACGCGAACGTCATCGGAGCGGCGCAACTCCGCTGAACAGTTGACCCCGGGCGCTTGTTCTAGATCGAACGTCCTCACCTTCGAAGTGTGACACAATAAGCCAAAAATGGACTGGCGGCAGACTTTTGTGATAGAGACATCTTGAAGCTAGTCTCTCGACACGAAAAGTGCCTCAACGTCTTGGGTGACTACATGGAGAAGTAGAATTAATCAAGGTCAGTTGTATCACTTGTATATATTGATTTTGTATTTAAATAAAATTTGTCACTTAAATAATCAAACGTGCGTTACTTTCTGGACAATCCTCGTAATTATATCTATAAGTAGGTTTAAGTCAAGGAATCAGTAAAGAGACGATGACATAACTTCATTATGTAGTTAATCAAGATTCGTTGAGACGAAGCGCGAACGAGAATAAAAAATAATCGCGTTAAAAAAATTTCTTATAAATATTCATAAGTTCACACTCCTATTCCAACTTCGGCCTTAGAATGTAAGATGAAGTAAATATAGAGGTTGAAATGGTATTTTCCGAGATTTCTCTTATAACAGTGAACTAATACTACCAGAACTCTCTGCTTCTCAAATAAGCATTAAGTTAAATTATAATTGAAGAGGCAAGTGGTTAAAGGAAACATATTCTGTCATATTCTAGCAAAATATAAAGTACAAATATAAATATGCCATGATTTATAATCGTATCATGTATTCTATTATAAATTGCTGCGCAATATATTTTCTAATTAAAATTAGTTCAAAATAAATAATTCATTAATCTAATTAAAATACGTTAATCAATTCTAAATTACAATATCGTGATTATTAATCAACTTTATAACATTAAAAATATTAAAATATAGAGATCGTTAATATACATTTTTCAAATTGTTTTCTGTTTTTTAATTATTATTAAAGATTAAAATTTTTAAACTTTTAGCTTTTTGCGCTTTATGATCATGGGTATTAATACAGATGGGTAAAGATGAGTAAAGATTGTTATTATTATATTAAAATAATTTTACCCTATAACATTTGCAATTTGCAATGAGTAAATGCATCTATAACTTCATTTAAAGTCGCTAATGCCATTTTCGAGGGATCGTCACTAATTATTGAAGTAAAATCAACATACGATTATTATACGCTTGAATAAAGCCTCGCGAGAGCGCTATTATCATCATAATTTTACGTTCGAGATCTAATTTCGATAATACGCTGGAAACGTAATAACCACTGACTTACTTTAATAAAAAAAATTGTTGAAATGTATCTGGCTCCAGGTGCAAAAAGTCGCTCTCTCTAATTTAGCGTTGCGATCGGAAATTGTTCCGAATTCTGCGATTAAACGGACACGTAAGCTGATTACTTTATATCTCGTACTGATGAAAGAACAATTTTGAAAATTGCACGAATTGATCGGAAGAATTGAGAACGAATCGAATTGTTTGAGAAATGCGCTTTTATGAAATTGCGAAATATACTCAGAGAATTTTTGTACATATGTAAAATATGTATATACAGATATATATATACACTGTCTAAACCAGAGAACCAGAGAATGTGTGGTGAAACAGTGTTTATTTCTGAGAACATGCAATATAACGTAGTTATCTTGATTAAAAATAGAACAAGAACTCTATACCTAAAAAATTTATATGATACAATAATAACAATAATTTTCAACGTTGTAACGTTTTTTTTTTTAAATAGGAAATAGATACTCCATACTTTTATCTTTCCCCTTTAAAAAAAGAAGTAACGGCTAAGTAAAAAGAAAGGAGTATGATAAAACATCCGTTTAAAATGTACAAGCTGACGTTTCAGCTTTTCTTCAGACCATATATTTGTTCGCAAGTGCTTTTTATATAGAAATTCCGAAGCCACCACTGAAGCGTAGTATTTTTGCCGTCAGCGTGAGCGGAATTCTGCAGAAGATAGTGCATTCGATATATTCGATAGTATTTAGAGTATGCGGTTTGGTCTGCAGTGGGTGGATCGTTCGGTAGGTGATGGCCTTTTGGCCTCAGCATTGAAGAAATAGTTGTGGTAATAGGATAGGAATGAGCAATTCGATGTGTGGTGCAATACGAAATAGCAGGTATCTTTAGGCATATGGCTTAATAGATTAGTAGCCGGATAATATTAATGTCCGATGATTGCACTCTGAACATCTGCTGTGAGTGAAATCATCATTCATTATACTTGATTATATACGATAAAACTTCTTATATTTATTAATTTATTAAATTAATCTATTTGTTATGTCTATATGACATCTAAAAATTAATAACATTACCGAAAACTCGCACAGATGTGAGGAGTAGATAATTTTCGTAAATATCGCTATAACTTTTTTGATAAGTTAAAACTGGAAACATTCTCGCAAAATCGAAATAAAGGACGCGATGCGTTTTACTTTTCATGATTTTTGCGGATATTATTCAGCAAAAAAGCGATGCAATATAGAAAAATGAAGTGTCTTTATATATATCATGCATATGTATCATCAAGAATATCAGGAGAATGTAATAAGAAAAGCAGAGAGGCGCTTGACGATACTGTGGTGATGACATCGTAAAGTTTGATGAAATCTCAAGTTTATCTCAAGTTGGATAGAAACGTTGGATGATATTACAAACTGACACGTACGCATTTTCCGATAATCTCGACACAGCTACACGTTTTTTATATTCTAAGACTTCTCATTAAAAATCTCTCTTGTCCAACACAACTTTCAAATTATATAAGTTATAATATTTTTTAATATTTTCATTTGATTTATTTCTATTCTTTTGCAAACTATTGTAACGTTAAAGTTATATAAAAAATAATATTAAAGCTCAAGTTTCCATTTTTAAGCTGTCTTTAAAAATACATATTTTACTTATTTTATTTAACTTATATGCATTAAACATTTTTTAAGTTGATGAGAAAGTAATTTGGCAAGAGGGACTTCATGAAAAATCAATGAAAAACTTCATCGTTCGTATGAGAATGCCTCGAATAGACAAAATTTGCTTATTGTCATAAATTTTACAATATTCGAAGTAGATACCGATGAAATCGTGAAATTGTAAAAAGTTTTGTATTTACATACGAAACGATTGTGTGTTTACTGTACAATCGCGTCGTTTCCTTCTTTTTGTCGCGAAATGATATGACGCAGAGTTCGTTTCTATTTTCGAAGCAGTTTCCTTTTGTTCCACGACAGTTTCTTTACTCCTTACATAAGAATAAATAACGGGGGGAAAAATGGAAAAATTAAAGGCAAGAACTCTTTCATTTCCGATCTTAAAGTGCTACATTTGTCAATATTAAACGGAACATCGAGCCTTGAAGAAGTAAAGTAAATTTAATTTAATAAGCTGAAAGCATGAGACTGTGGAGATCTTACTATGAAGATGAGAAGTAGTCACGAAGCTTAATTAAGAAACCTCGTATTGTGCAAAATGCTTCAACGCGCTTTTTCCATCAGCAAATTCTCTCATTTCGAACTTCTTTTAATATCAAGATTTCAACAATGTCTTAATTCCATTAAATATTTTTTTGCCTTATATTACAAAAGTACCTCATCGATAAATACCTTTATCAGTGGTTTTTTAATCTTTATAACGTAGTTATATCAATAATTATTTAATCGATTAATATCGTAATTAATCGTGATTCTGATTTATTTTGTAATTATTCAATCCATACTATTCCATATGATAGAAAACTTTATTGATTATAACTTTTGTTTCTTACTCGTATTTTATTTATCTAATTCTAATTAATGATATAATTGAAGCAAAAATAATTTCTATCCAATATTCGATCCTTCTCCGTAATCTGCTCGCATTTCTAAAAAGAATCGAAAAATACCATGTATATCTTTTGTGTGCTCATTGGTTTACTTCATATTATTTATCTCTGCCACAATAATTAGGCTTTCATGTGATGCTTATGAAATTTGTGTTGTGCAAAACCGAGAATATGAAATCCAAAGGTATATCGTGCTTGTAACACGAGATCCGCGCCACGTGACCGCGCGCCACCGGGATTTACACGCGACGCGCGGAAGATACTCGCAAAGATAGAGGGCTCTTCTCCCGTCGACCCGGAGAGGTTTATCTCGATGACGCTAGCGCTCGCGGGCATCCGAAATTTCCCGTCGACGCCGGGTATGGGAATGGTGATATATTGACGTTTACGCCATCGCGGATTACAGCGCCTTTACTTTCCGCCTAGCGGAAAGTCGACATGATTGACGGTGCTCGTAGCAACGGCCTCCCGGCTTCCCGGTGCGGTCGCGCACGTGCCGGGACTTTTACGGCGCCGTTCTGCGCCGCCGTGCTTTCGAGCTCACCATGAGACCGCCGCCGCAGCGGCAACGCGTTATTATGGCCTCACGGGGGCGTGTTACCTTCATAACGATTCAATTTCGGTGGGTTAACAGCATTAGGTCACGCTCGGCCGACCAATAAGACGATTACACTGCGCGGCGTGACGACCGACCGCGTTTCGCTAGCGCGAAGTATACCGCGTATGAAATAATGTGGGATTAGAGCGGGCACAGGTGATTTTTTATGTCGTGGGATTTCATCCCGCGCGTGAGGTAGCATTGCAATTTTGCCCGCAAGACGTCCGTTGTAGCGACTTTTTACTTATATATGTCGATACATTATACAGGTATAAGATCCTTGAATTAACTTAAAGCTTTTGAAACAGAAAATTTTCGTAATTTTTTAATCGAGCATTCATATGGAGTTATCAGTTGTATAGAAAATAAGATTGATTTCTTGTTATGTCCATTTTGTTCTTTTTTTTTTTTAAAGATATCTTTCTTTGTATTCGTATACTAAAAATGTAACACGGTGCAAATAAAAAAATTTCATTATTAATTAATTTTATTATTTCTTTAGCTTTAAAAATTAATTTTATTCGGATTACGAACAACGGCGCGTTGTAACGCTTGTGTTAGAAATTTGCTGTTGACAATCCAGACTTTAAGCACAACTGACAAATCCAGCTTATGTGTGTAATAAGGCACTCACGTGCATCTCGGGACAGCTTGGAGGAAAATCCCGCTTTAGTTTCATGTTCAATAGTTTTACCAGTAACTGTAGTTCTAGAGAACATGTAACGGTATTCTAAGTATGCAGTCCTTTTATTTAGAAAGAGGATTAATATCAATATTAACATTATATTACAAAGAAAACTCTCGTTATACGTGCACGGTAAAAAACATTTTGTATTTGTGTGGAAATTTTTGTGTTAAATTTTTAACATACACTTATGTTAATGTAACATATTATCATTCGGTTATTTTGACTTTTCTACGTTAAGTTAATATTCACCATTTCTAAGAGTTAAAATAAAACAATTTATATGTAAATTCACGAATTCTTAGAAAAAGAGAAGGAAGAATAACATTTATTGCAAGAATAATATTTAATGTAAGAATAACATTTTATTTTAATTAAATATTTAACATTATAAATATGTTAATTTAACATAAACTTTGCTTCCAGATAGCGTCCATGTATTACAATTTTGTGTTAATTTTTCACATATATTACTTGTTTATTTATTTACATATTTGCCTCCTGTTAAATTAACATAAAAATTGGAGTGGATAAATTTTGGGACATGTAAAATGTTAAATTTAATACAAAATTTTTTATGATACTGTGTGCGTAATGGAAGATTAGTAAATTTCGTCGCGGGTAAATTACGAGAAGAAATAGTTCTCATTCCTCGATTTTATCCGAAGTTCTGAATAGAGTCGCAATGTCGCAATTGGGAATTAGGATTTCACCCAGATTAAAGAGACTGTATCACGACCGATGAGTTGATCGGAAGTTCGCTCACGATGACTTTGCTCCACATTGCTGCACAAACGAACATTGCCGACAGTCTTGTCGTGTCCTCATTAAGCTATCCATTGTATAAGCCGCTGTCGGCGTTTTGCCTTTAGCCGAATATTTGTAACGAAGTCCCGGATTCAAGGCATAGCTTCGTCGTACCGACAAAGTTCGCCAAGAAGTTCGTGATAGACTTACGCGTTGTGGCGACGGTAATTGTCGTGCTCATCGATCGCGGTCGCGAACAAAGTGGTAACGAAGCTACTTAAGCTTTTCAGGGTCACGGAGTAGTGGAGGATTTTGTATTATAGAACAAGCACACACACACACACACACACACGCGCACACACACATATCATTTTGCGTGACGCGACGCAGCACAGCGTAACAGTGGATCCTGGATTTCGTATAAAATGGGAAGTAATCAGAACTTGACGTGTGAGAAGCTTTGTATAGATTCTACCTGCGTGCTATAAATCCGAGCCCGACATTTCTTCTTACCAGCGCGGGCGAAACACTCTGGAATAAGGAAAATATAATGCAGCCAGTTTGCGCGATAATATCCATTGTTATAACAAGAATACATCGCGAAAGTGCAGCATCTTCTTTGCAGGTTGTATATCTCTTTTGGGCTAATGGGCTATAAGATAATAAAAGTACATACGATATCAAGTTATTATCGTAATAAAGATCCATAGATCTTGTCTCTCAATGAACTTTGTTAACGTTGCAAAAATCGTTAACGCCATTCCGTGATATAATAATTTATCTAGCTAGGACGCAACAAGGTCTTGCGCATGTAATAAAAATATTTTGCATTTAACAGATCATTATTTTTATACAAGTTTTAAACGTATTATACTTTGTTCTTTAAATAAACTTGCATAACTATTTTGAAAGAAATTTATATAATAAGATCACATACGTTCTACTTGCGAATCTCCACGATATATACAGTTTTAAAGAATTCTTTTCATCGACTTGCAAAGTTACGTGGAATTTGTTGAGTTCTTGTGTACAAATGGCCACTCCGGTTGAATAAAATCGCCCTCGCCGTGGTTCATAGAATTGCGATTCGTCGCGTCGGGACTTCTGCTTAGGACAGTAAGAGAATATTTACGCAAGAAATTGAGGTCAGAATGAGATTGCAGAATACAATTTTTGAATAATGTCTTTGTCATTGAAAATGATTATAACAAAAAAATGAAATTTAAAAAATACATTTTCACACGTGAACGTGTGCTTAAATTTTCCAAACTGTTATTATTTAATTAACTATCATTATTTTATAATCTGACGCACAGATATATGCAAAGAGGTCACGATGCTCGGAATCGAGCAAAACAACTAAGAAAGTTGTCTATCTAGCTGTTATTATTATGCATCCGTCGCAATAATATTACTTTAATTATTATTAAGTATTATAATACGTTTATTATATGTTTGTGCCTAGCAGTTATTTTAGCAGTGTATTAATATATTTGCTACATATCTCTCTCACTTCACAAATACATACGCGATTCAAAGCGAGTATATCTCTTTTGAATTCTGCTTTCAAGAATTAGCACTGAAATCCCGTCAGTCTTTCGCAAATCCTCTATAAAGTTTCTAAATCGTATATAAGATAGCTACGCTCTCAGAATATGGTTTTGTACGTATGCAATATATTATCCTTCCGTCGACACTTGATTTATATTTTTCAACGCTGTGAAAAATTTCACTGTAATTTATATTCTTTTCGTTGTATTCAAAGTTTTCTTGGGGCAAGTTAAAGAATGAATTCCGTGAATAATTTCCGATGTACGCCGAGAGAAAAATTTTTGAGAGAAGAAAAAAAAATCACGATTTGTTGCGACCTCGAATCATATTGTCAAGATCAACTTATAAATCCTGTTTAAGCTCTCAGTGACTTTGAAGAAAAAAATATATAAAAGTCCATATAATATATCTTTGTCTTTATTTATAAAAAAAAGCTTTGTTAAATTTAATTACTTAACTCTTTTAATGTAAAAAAGATTATACGACAAGTAGAAGATTCAATGAACACACTAAATCTTCAAGACTAGAAATATGTTTTGCCTTAAATACCATATTTTTGCTTTTTAATTATTCTCTGATTTTTATACAATTTCTAAATTTCACTAATTTAAAATATTTTTGCAAAATAATTTTACATGTGTATTTATGAACAAATAAATTTAAGGGAATATCTTTTTACGAGTAATATCTCGCTTAATGGTTATACATATCTTGTGTTCGCGATATAAATTCTGCGTCTCAAACATGCTTGTATACGTCATCCATACATCATCGCGAAACGCAATCTGGTTTACGCTAACACGGAGGGAATTAAATTGCGAAATGACTAAAGCCACGACGAGATGCGCGTGATACTTTACGTAACGGTCCGGGTAACGACTTAATACGGAAAATCCGATTTTATAAGCCGGCAAGGAGAGAAATCTCCACTACGGAGATATTCCTCTTTCGGCGCGGCTCCAATTTCCCGCAATTATTCCTTATTACCGTTGAGAACGATTGCGGTAATCCGAGTCCGTGTCAAGAAGATATTCAGGGACAAGGAGTAGAAATGAGACGAGGGCGAAAGAGTGGCGGTTTGATAGAGGTGATAGAAGGAAGGATGAGATAGCTAGCTGTCAGGATTTAAACCGCCAAGGGGAAACAGCTAGGTATTCTACTCGCGGCGGCTCTTGTTGCCGGATTAATGGAAAAATCCGGTAAAATTCTACCGTTAGTCTTAATACGAAACAAGGGCAGATTTACTGTCAGTGAGAGGATATTGGTTGAAAAGAAAGTATTGGATTTTTGAGAAATTTGCATTCCTTTATGAAGAACTTTAAGAGTATACGTATAAAGCGTCGTCTACAATACACGGACTATAAGCGTGGAGTAAGGAGTAAGAGCAGGCATATAAGAGGGCTATTTTCGGTTTAAGAGAGCTGGTGTAAGGGCGTAAGCGAAATAAATTTATTTTATTTCTTAAGCCGGTTCTACAATACGTTGCAAACGATGGCAACTGCTAGTTGAAAAGTGTTATTTCCACGTTGCGCTTGTCAATTGCGGTTGTCAAAAGAGAGTTGATAAACTTTTAACTTTTTTGGCGACAGTAACTGGCACGCGGCAATCAGAAATAACACTTTTCTTTACTCCTACTTTTACTCTTACACTTACGCCCGGCCAATCAAGACCCAACAGGCTATAACGCTTAATTCTGCCTACTCGTACTCCTTACTCCAGGCTTACTCCACGTATTGTAGACCGGTCTTGATAGTCGAGGAAAGGTTTTTCCAGAATGGTAACTGTCAAATGCAATCCATTAAGCGGAATACTCAGTTTTGTTGCACGTTCGATTCATGTTACAAGACATCGTATTTTGCTCGCGGCAGTAACGCAGTATTGCCACTGGCAATAAGGTCCGATATTTATAATTGATACAGATGACCGTTATCGATTGCCTTTCGCATGGTTGGGGCAACGATTATTGCCAATAAATTGTCCGTTCTGTTATTGGATACACATAGCATCATGGAAAAGTTCTTGCGTCTTACGTCCGAGAAAAATTTACTATTGTAAGGATATTTACAGAACTTATAAGGGCATTGCGTTTTCTCGTATTTCTCATTTTTCTTTCTCTTGTTTGAGATCTCATTAGCCGCTTTACTACGAAAGTTGCAACAGTTTACTCTGAGTTTTTCTCATAGATTGAAAAATGATATTCGAATTCAATCATAAATCGAGTCGTGTACTAAAAAAACGCGGATCACAGAACCCCATTAAAGCTCTGTTCTATCGAGCAGATATTCGTGAAATGGAAAATCGGTTTGCATAGAAACAAAATTGAAAAAGTTGATTATTTGCCGGAGAGAAAACGGAAAATTCGGACACCGCCGAAAGCGAAATTTTATGGGTTATAATAAAGTCATTATACAATGCATGTGAACACTGACATGGCAATTTTCTATTTTTTATTTCGTAACATGCATTATTATACACGGTCAATGACTAGTTGTGCGGAAATTGCCTACCGAAAAACCTTTGGAAATCTAAATAATGGCTACCGTGAAATAAAGCTTTTATATATTACGGAATTACATTATTAGTAATGAAAAAATTCTCAATTGAAAAGAATTGCGTATATGCACCACTTTACGTGACTTAAACTGCCGTTATAAAAATAAATCATTATTAAATTAACTTTATATCTCTTAATTATATCTCAATTACCAACACGAGATTTTTGAAATATAGGACGCCTCAAAAAATAGACGAAACGCGACGAACACAAATAAGAAGATAAATCGCGATCTAATTCCAACGCGCCAAATAAATCGATCATCTACATATATTCGTGATATCCGATTGTGTCACATCTAATTTCTATCAACAGAATATTATATAATTATTATCGCTCTGAGCGATAATAAAGATTATTTGGGCTCTATTTGTATTTAATGTACATGGTTTCTACGTGATAAGCAAATAAACTAAATGATAACGCGTACGTGATCTAACGCCTGCTTTATTTCTTACGGTTTATGGGCTTTATGGGCTTAAAAAAAACCGCGAGAAATTCGAAATCGCATTATTGTCGCATTCAATGGATGATAACTATGGCCAATTACTTGGCCAAAAATCTCTCTATTGAATAGCACGCTCACGAGTTGTCAATACAGAAAGGAACGATCCTCAAGATGGGAAGCAAGTTGAACGCTTTTATCAATGAAATCAATGAAAGGATTTAAGCAAATCTACTGAACATCAAGTGCTCCTCTGTAGAAAGGAAATCCCGGTTTTTCTCGATTGTCCTCGGATTTCCGGAATCACGAAAATATTCGTTTTTCAAATTATTGCATAAGTCAAATATTGCATAATGCAATTTTCTCGCATATTTCCATAATATAATTTATTATTCTTATTAAATGCACAAAATTAATATATTTTCCCATTATTAAAATATATCTCTCTTATCTTTTAAAAATTAAATGAAAACATGGATAGAATAATTCGCCTAGCGAAAAACGTAGCTAGAAACGAATATATTTAATAAAATGATTTAAAAATTACTCTTGATATCTTGGACTTCTGAATCCACATTGCCTGGGAGAAATAATTTTTTGTAAAAAAAACAAAAATTAAAGAATAGAATATAATCGTTTGTAACTACTATTTCGAACAAATTGTCAAAGACGCATCATTATTTGGTAAATTTAATGATTTATTCTTTTATCTTTATTACATTTTTACCTTTTTTATTTTATAAATGATTATTATATCCATGTTTATTCCATTATCGTCTTTTTATGAAAATAGAATTAACATTAATACATTTTAAGAGGGAGAATATTTATCAAGAAGAATAAAATTTTCTCTTATTAAAAATTGCGTGCTTATCGTCGTCTACCCATTGCCGAAATAACTGCTGTCGGGAATCCAAATTTAATTGAAAAAGAATCCGGATTTAATTTTGACTCTGCGACCTTTGATTTTCAACGAATTGCAAATCGACAAAAATCCTTCTCAAAAAAGCTCGTTAACGCCTATTTGATATACGATAAAGCCCACTCACCGAGGCAACAATCGCGCTTAAGAAATAACCGCCATGTTCTTTGCAATTTTATCTAACAATTATTTATCACGAAATGTAATTTAGATTCTTCTGATTATGATTAGCTTCTCCGTTTTTAGAATACTAAACTCATCAAGTACCGTGTCTCTCCATCACGATTAATAAATAAAGTCGCATCCATGAGGGGGTTTGGCAAAATAAATTTTACATATGCTCCAATAAATTCTTTAATTCTCCGAGACGAAATATTTATCACGTACTGTAAGACAAGTACTTAATATCTCATGCATTAAACGAATTAATTATAAATGTACGATCGAAATATGACGGCGACTTTTCGTTAAAAGCCTCGTGTTACGCTATATAATTTGCGAATATATAATAAGCAAATTTTACTTAATTATTTAACTTGGCAAAAAACTTAAAGTGCGGTGCGAGATACATTCGACTGAATAAGCACGGCATTAAAGAAAGAATTGTCGCGTGTTTTTAATGTCACATGATAAATTAAACTTTCCGTTCCCTAGCGCTTTATTCGTACAAATAGATAAATTGCATGATATATCTGTTTGGATAAATATAGCCGTTGCTTTTTGATACGCTTACGGATCGTTAATATTATAGTGAGAGTCAAATGAACGCGCGGACTGGTAATTATTCGTAAGGAGTACTTAATCATACTTTCTCTTCTGGTATGTGTCGCGTTTCAACGGATAATAATGCGAGAACATACGGGGCGGTTCGCTTCATTATGACTCGCCGGGCGTTGCTGTATGAAATTGTGATTGTGAATGATAACGCGCGCGGCAGTCTCGCTACGTAGCGCCCCGCAATCAAAACAAACACCAACAAGGCCGTATGCCAGCCTTAAAACATTACTACGAAATAACTGTACGCGTTGTATTTGCAGTTATTTCGTAGTACGAAATATTTTCTGATAGCAGGGCTGCGAGTGGAAGGGTGGCCTTGGTTTTGTTTTGATAGTGACGTCACAGCGTACGCGAGTAACGCGAGACCGTCGCGCGCCGTATTATCATTCAAGCGGCGAAGCTCGATAGGCTCGTTTCAGCACGAGTCGTTCCGTGTTACATTGCATTACATAGCGAGACACGATCATTGCAGGATATATCGAATCCGATATCAGTATCTATTATACAATTAACAGTCTGTTGATTTATATGACTAATTAACTTTCGCGATTAATATGCCGGCTATTATTCATCGAGATAAATAAATTCATTTTACGTATTAGGAATCATATAGATTTAATAGAATAGGGTGGACATTGTTACTTGTTTCTTTATTATGATATTTATTATTTGATAAGAATTTCTGTAATGCTCATATGTTGGATTTTCGACGCATCTTGCGTTATGCTTTGAATTTCTCTAATTCGCTAATTCGAACATAATTATTTGCTCATTACCTTTGGATCTGAATTTCGATTGAATTGTATTTTGTACGATTGCGTTTTGATTATTCATTAACTCGACTTTATTAATTGCATTATATCGCATCGTATAATTTTCGAATTTTCGCAAATGTACGAGTGCTGTGTACGAGTGTATGAGTGTACAAAGGATTTTTGTAATACTAACGTAAGAGGAAAAGGAGACCTGGAAGGGATCGGAATGCGGTGAGTAATTTATTACATTTTATTTTATTAATAGATCCCCGTAAAAATGTTATAAAATAAATATTTATTTTTATAACAAATAAGTTAATAAATTTTGTATGTTGCGTGTGTGTGTGTGTGTATGTACTTCAAAATTATTATAGTCTATCTATATTTATCAATAAATTTTATATATTATTTGAAACAAAGACATTCAAAATAATATGAAATGTAATGAGAAAAATTATTTATAATTTTACCGAAAGACTTATTTCTCAAATATTATATTGTACAGCTATTTTTATTCTCTCTAACTATATTTATACGAGTTTTATAAAATAGTTTTATACAATAGAACCTTTATATACATAGATTACACTTTGAATTAGAATACTAATATAGGTACGGAGATTATTAAAATGACGATAAGCAACAAATCCAGAGAACTTCCATTATATTTCGAAAGCTAATTAAAATTCTGCTCTATCTGCTCTATATCTGCTCGTGAAGATAATCATGAAATGAGAAATCAGTCTGCGTAGAAATTGGAAAAGTTAATTATTCGTCGGAGGAACGTGGAATTTGAACATCACACAGTTTTACGAATTGAAATAATCATTATTATAATTCACGGCACGCTGATCGAATCGATCTGCTATCTCAATTTCGCGTCATGCATTAGTAGCGACACGTGGCCAGATGCGACCAACTGTGTGGGAATTATTCGATGAGGAACTTTTTGACCTTACTTCCCCTGGCGCAGAAAACGAAACGACTGGGGACGCAATAACGGGGGTAATTTGAAAGAGAGAGAGAGAGAGAGAGAGAGAGAGAGAGAGAGAGAGAGAGTTGCCCGTATAAATTTTCTCTCACTTGAGCTTCAGATTAAGTTCCTTATTTGCCAGGAGAACTCGTGCGTTAAGCAACGCTTGGTAAACTGGTATCGACAGTTTTTCATAACAAAGTTTCTCCATGCCTTTTACATGCACGTTAACCCAATTTATCGGTTTTCCGTGTATACAAAATTTTGCTTCGCATTTGTTTAATTTAGAGTGCCAAAAGGATTATACATTAAGTTTTTGATATTTTATAATTAGATTAATTTGGAATATTTTAAATCGGATAATTTAAACGTAATATAATCTTGAATATTTTGCTTTCTGAATTAATATACATAGTACAGAACAACGAACATCTAAAGTGCAAACATTATTTTTCCTCGTGTGTTTATATCGCTTTTTGCGGGAATAAATGGTCTCATCTTAATAAATCATAGTTAAAATTCAACGTCTCTTCTTCTACATGGATTTAACAATAACAACGAAAATATAAATGCAAATTCCCTTTAGCTTGTTATATTTCTACCTCTCTTGTACTTTTGCTTGGTGTTTCTGTGATATACACGGACCTCAAAAGACACGGTATTATGTTGGATTACGAAAGTAGAGAATCAGCTCAAAGGTTTTAAAAGTTGCTGCAAGATTTAGATCTAAAATTTTAAGCCATTCAAATGTTGCATAAAAAATAACAGTCTATAAAAAATAATAATCCTACGCATTTATAAAATAAAAATTATTTACAAAATAGCAGATAATAATAATAACAACGATAAATGTTATTTCTTCTTTCCAAGCAAACTTCTATACAAGAAATATTTATGCTATTACAGATATCTTCGTTCACGAATTTTCGAAAGAAGTTTGTAACAATAATATGATTTGATCAGTTTCTCTTATAACCATGTATATTGTAAGATATATACAAGTAAATTATACCCACGATATACGTTTTAATTAATAAATTATTTTTTGTTTATTAAACTTTGTGAAACTTCTAATCGATCCTGAAGGCATGAATACATACATTCCATGAGCACTCCATATTAAGAGCAATAAATTCTGCGTTATGACGCTTCTCCGAATTTCATTTTTAATGCTGTCTTTCCCAGTTTTCGAACGCAAAAACAAGTCTCGTGAGATTAATGGACCAAATGTGCACGGTTTTAGTGCCGGTTCTTTGTGTCGGGAGCTTTCGATGTGTCCGAAGAATTCTCGTCTAAGAAGGAATGCCATTTACAGCTTACACGTTTATTTCAATTTTGTGCTCCCCGAGCACTAACTAAGCTTACTATCTAGCAAAGCTCTTTGATGGTCATGTTGTTTGACAAGTTAAGTCTAGAACGACTTTCACAATGATTCTCTTCCCAAGCATGCTGTAATGTGCATTTAGCGTCATAATTTAACGAGAAATTCATTTAAGGCTGCGACATTTATATTTATCGGAAAATTTACCAGCTAGTTGATTAATTGACCAGAGAAAAGATTGTTGGGCAAAGATTGGTTATTATAAAGTTAATTTACTTGTGTCACCTTCTAGAATATATACATAAAATAAAATTTGAGACATTATTATTTGATATGTTGTTTGTAAATGCGCGTATAACAAATCATGATTTAAAACCAACGGATATAAAAGTAGAACAAATGAGTGGAGAGCTTTTATTTAAATTTAAAAAAATATTGTCTCAACGATATCAGTATCATCACGGATTCAGTTTTAGTATTAGTATAAAAATGTTACAAATTGTAACAAATTGTAACAGAAAGCTTTGTTTTATACATTTTGACAAAGAGTGATATTTTATTGCTGCCTCTACTTTTCTGAAAGCGCGCCCGCGTGGACGGCTGCCTGCCGCAGGAAAAATGAACTGTGCATGAGCAAGTGGCTCTCCCTAAAAAATTAGATAGAGCTCGCGCGTGTACTCGTCATACATTATGCGACCATTTGCTCTCGAGTTTTATGGTCGAGAAAACTTGGGATGTTGGCGAACACTTTATGGATCAGTCGGCCATGTCAGCACTAAATATTCCATGAGACCAATATATATCGACGCTTTCGGCGTGCAAGAACGTGCTATATTATTTATGCCGGGATGGAGGTTCCGGCAAGCGTGCTTCGGACGCGCGACAAGCGCGTAATCTCTGATCGATGACACGGTAACATGTACCCGAGAGAACGGATAAATTCGGTGACGAAGCTTGCGGGATAATAACGGGAAGAATGGCGCGTGCTGGTGGTGCATGATGGTGGATGCAGGACTCGTGCATGTTCATGGGAATTAGAATTTCCACTTTATAAACGTGGTACAAAGCGCGCCTCGTGAACGCGGAAGCGAGTAATGTGGTGTGCAGTTACAATCGCAAACGGAATAGAGAATCATGGGTCGAGGATATATAACGGTCGGCCAGAATAACGAGCAGCCAGAAACCGGGTAACGAAAACTAGAGACGACGGTATTATACGGTCGGACGTTGTGAAAAGGATTTTCTCGGTGACCGGAAAACGGTGACCGATGACTCGACGTTTAAATCGTCAATGCGTCGCTCGTCCGTTTCAGTTGATACATGCACTGCGAGTTTTATCATTTATAAAATAGGAAAAGAAATTGGGGGATATAATGCACCCATTATCAAGCTCGTACGTGCATGTACTCGGCGAATTAAACGTTCATAGAATTTGTACGTTTTTGCGATACAAATTATAGGAAGCATTAATTATTCAAAATCATAATACTTTTTAAAAAAAGATTAAAATTTGCTCTAATGTCAAAAGTTTTTATCTCGAATTTTTACTCTAGCTATTATAATTTTTTCTGAATGTATGCACAATACAGGTTTAATTATTGTATAATTATAAAGTAAAGTGATTATTTAGTGGTTGAGTTATTTTGTTTATTTGAAACAAATAGCCAAAGGGAGTAGGTATTGATTATCGCGTTTCAACGAGGGGAAAGAACGCCCGGAGAATCGAGATGTATCGCGATCACACGTGCGAGCTCCCTAGAGCAAGTGATTACTAAAGTGATAAACGGGTTTTTTCTATGTAACATATATTAATTTCTAGATTGAAATAACACATAAATAGAACGAATACGAGTGGAATAATATTGATGAAGCCATCGCAATTTAGGATTGTGTAATTTATATTGCTTGAAAATATAATTGACTTAATTCTTATAAAAATGTTTATGCTTCATTCACTTATTGAGCCACGTTCACTGATTATATAATAAAATAAAATAAAATGTAAATAAAAGTTTTTTCAATACATTCAAAAACTGGGATACGGATTTGTCTCATCGTTTAATTTACGCTATAAATTATTAATTATAAGTAAGAATGTTATAACTATCTGTTATAGTGTTACACACTGAAGTGTTATTGAATTAGGGATAGCTATCTAGTAACGTGTTAGATCCCCTCTGGCCTGATAACGGCCGCCACAGGATGAAGCGAGGAGTCCACAAGCTTCCGAAAATGTTCCACAGGTATGTTGACGCATGCATCTTCTAGAGCTGTGCACAATTCGCTCAAGTTTGCCGGTGATAGGACACGGGTCCGAACATTCCGCTCGACGGAAATCCCAAAGATACTGGCTACTGGCATCCCAGAGTGTGACTACTGCGTGATACCGAGAGCATTCTGACTTTGAAATAAAGTGGCCTAGAAACGTAGATTTAAATTTTATCGAAAATTTTCGGGATACCGTCGAGCGGAGTATTCGGGCCCGTGTCTTATCGCGAACTGCGAATAGCTTTGGAGGATGCACGAGTCAACATACCTATATATGAAACATTTTCGCAAGCTATATAGAGTCTTATCGTTGCGGACGTTATCAAGGCCAGAGGAAGTCTAACACGCTACTAGGTAGCTATCCCTAATTCAATGACACTTCAGTGTATAGTTATAACTAATAGTTACTTACAACTTATAACTTAATATTATGCTAGTGTTAGCACATTTAAGCGTACCTATGGCTCTGACGTAACTATGGCTGTATTTTGACTAGAATATTGTTGGGTTTATGGTTCTACATACGGATTCCCGTTTGAGTTTTATTTGATATTAGATTAAAGTCTCGTCAGGTGCGAGGTAACTAAATGCGACGTGACGAAAAGCATCATCAGCGGCAACGGATGGAGAAAAGTCGCTCGCGTCTCTTTCCCTTTACGGCCCGTTTCTCTGTTCGTTCTCTCAGGAAATTAACGTCTATCCGGCAAAACTTGCCCATCGACATAAACCGGACGCGGCTATGGTACCGATAACGAGCTGTTACCCAATGAGAAACGTAATAGAAGCGTCAACATCTCAATGGGCGAAAGGGTTAATATTTTTGTATTTAATTAATCCGTAAAGTTATGAATATTTATTATTTATTGTTTGTTAATTCGTTCACATTTCTAGTATAGATTCGTATAAGAAATAATATAGAAAGACATAAACAAAAAATTAGTCAAGTTGTAAGGTACCTACTGATAAATCGTTGATAATGTAAAACTATACACGGTGATGATTATAAAATCATTTTATATTGTTTCGAAATTTTTCAGAAATGCGAGTATAATGCACGGATAAACTACATTTTAACATCTTAACATGCGGCACACTTTACAGTTTCGCTTAATCTTCTATTTTGTCGCATTAAAGGCTGCATATTAATAAAATTATAGTAAAAATGAAATGTAACTCTCAGTATATAGTAGGTATCTTCAACGAACAATCAATACGATTGACACATGATTCTTCGTTTTACTCAAAATTGAAAAATCGGTGCTGGACAATATTTATTGTTTTCTGGAAGGCTCAAATTGCGCGCAATATCATTCGATTTCGTGTCACGCATCGAATAATTTTACTCGATTTTAAAGGGTGTACACAGGGTGCGTGTGGCGGAAATGCGGGCCGTGGTGCTGCAACAATATACAAATCAATAGTATACGTTTATTTTCCCAGATGCGCGCGAAAAAGAATTTTGTCATATTTAAACAAGATTTACGAATATCGTTGTGATTTTACGACTATAAAATATGCGTAAAGCTAATATTTAAGCTATATATATCGTATGTTACACTTACTGGAATTACGGTATTGCGGTTTAACAAATATTTGCTGCTTTCAAATCGGATAATGGTGATGATGCAAAATGCAGAATGGGCAACGGCGAACAAAGCGATCAATCTTTTCTGCATTCCATCGGTACTCTGCAACCGCGAGTTCACTCCTTTTAAGCTCTTTTAAAAGATTTTTTTGAAGTGAAACTTCTTTTGGCACGGTAGTATTAAGTTCGATTTTGGTGACTCGAAAACGCGTCACGAAAATTTCTAGATTACGAACTACTGAATAAAAAATAATCTTACTGTCATAAAATAGTTGTTCCATTTTTTTAATGTAAATTTAATGGTACGTTTTCCTGTCCTTCATCCTTGCCTTCAGAAGTTTCACTTTTAACGCGCGTGACGACTACGCGCTCATTTTTACGCACGAAGTCTTTTAACAATAGATTTTTGTTTCGAGTGTGATGTAATTGAATGGCGCAGCTGGCGTCCAATATAAATTTAAATGAATCGCACCTCTATATTTGCATACGGGCTGTTTATCCAATAGAAAAGTATAGTACCAACTGCCACCATTTTGTTCTTGAAGCGATTTTACAGTATGCTTGTCTTGATTAAATTGAAAGTTTCTTGAGCGAAATACGAATGCGGCAATATTTACGTTCAATTTTCGATTGAAGTGAATTAGATTTTTCAGACTTTTTCGCAAGATAATTGAATGAAAAATAGTACATTGCTGTATATTTTAGTTGGTATGTTTCATAATGCAGCTAGAAAAGGAACATCACACAAAGCGAATATAAAGAAAATTATTTATCAAAACTTTCTTCGGCAGCGAATGCTCGTGATCGTGAAATTCTTTTTCTCGAAATGCAATATGAATGACATTAAATGTTATTTATTTTTTATTTGTGATGCAATTCGAAACATCCGGTATGTCTCTCAATCTGCATGCAATAAAAAAATATTTGCTTTAAAAACAATATCAATTATTACTGCGTGAAATTTTTATACCATTGAACTTTGCTTTTTATTAGAGGTATTTGAAGGACTTTAATTGAAATATTATTACGATTGAAAATATCCGTATTTATTTATCAAATTAAATAGAATGAAAATATATATTTCCAAAATCTTTTAGTTTCTCATTTTAGTTAGAATTTAAAACACTTATATGGGCAATGAACATAACAAAATATTTAATGACTAATGTCTGACAATTATTAATTAGCATTTTGACAATAAGAAGAAAAGAAAGAGACAAGATTTCTACATTATTCTATGTTTATTTAATTTGTGCGAGTCAAATCCGCGCTCTTTGGTCATTAAAAAGTTGAAAGCTCCGCTAATAATATTTTACCGCATAAAGTACAGCATTTCCGTTGTTCTTAATTTTTCGTGGTTGTACAAAGTCAGACGGCAGAAAAATAAACATAGAAGTACAGGATGAGAAAGGCAAGAAAGAGAGAAAAGAAGAAAAATAAATATATATGCTTGAAAACGCTGAACGCGGTAATAACACGCGTCACGACACAAACAATGCTTGTATCCAGAGGCAAAACTGCGTTAGACTTTGACATAACAACTCGTTCTTTTTCTATATGCGAACATTAATTTTCTCATGCCATTAGCTACAGCGAAAAAGCATGTGTTACGATCCGATTTTATGATTTCCGATGTGAATTACGATCGTTTCGCTCAAACACTCGCGATCTTTGATACTTTACCTCGAACTTTACGGAAAATTTGTTGCAAAGCAAGAGACATTAGTTAGATACTTTGTATAATATTTTAAAATTTCGCATAATTTGATTTATATATTATATTCACTTATCATATCATATTATTAATGTCTATTATGTGACTTCATATATCTTTTAATTATAATATCTGAATCTATTTATAGTACACTTTTGTTATCAATTGTAGTAAGTATCTTGTTTTGTTAGATTAAATTTTTTTCAAAGTAAAGAATTAGAACAAAGAAAAAATTCTCTTATCTAATTTCGCTATATAAGTTTAATACAACGAAAGATTCCTCAAATATTTTCCGCAAGGATTCAACAATATCACGTGCGTGAGAATTCATGGAGCACAAGATGTTTTGATGCGACTTTGTATAGTCGGTTGCGCTTTTTTATCACACTGATTTCTGACTGCGACTCTCACGATGGCAATCGTCCAGGATTCTTTCACTTTAGCATGGAATTTTAAGTTGGTGCGATCTATTCGATGATTAAATTCCTTTCTTGTACTTCTGTAGGGAAGGCACGTTTTCTCGTAGTTGTTTCACCTGGGACACATGGAACTTCCATTAAAACTACGACGTGTCAATGTTCTTTTCCCTCGTTGTCTTCCACATGAGGGATGACCCTCAGTTTTGACGTAGATTTATTTTTTATTATACCCAAGTGTGTACAAAGAGGAAAGTTTTTATAACAGTTACGAGAATTTAATTAGTAAAAAACTAATATAGAAGAAGATTAAATTAAAGATCAAATTAAAGATTACATTAAATTATTATCATGTAATTCGGTAATGACAAATTCAACAAAACTTATGTTACAATTTACAATAACGAAAATTCGAAAGAGTGACCGAATAAAGGGATCGATTTTATCTTGCCAAGGCCCATTGCAATTTTACGACTTGGAATTTTAGAAAAGCACGTTTTAATAGCGTCAGACAACTGGTACTATTTATTCGAGCTTTGACATACAGATCTGCTTGAATTTTGAAAACAAATTCTTGTAACGCGAATATCTTGCCGGGGATTCTAAGAATGCTTGGTAATGCGAATTCGTTCGAGGCACGTCTTTACTGTAACTGTAACTTGCCAGTTCGAGGCGAAAAATTTATAGCTTGATAAGATTCGTATAGTACTAACTCGTGATTTATGCGGGGATGAAACCTGCGGGTTAAACGATCGACATCGTTCACTTCCGTGACACTAAAATGTGCACTAGGCTCCTAAAATTTCGCCGTTTCTCGAGTAAAGTACTCTTCTTCCACTATACAGATGTGAATATTTTATTTCGGATTGAATTCCCACGAAACCGGATTATTACCGAGTGTAATTGTTTCTGACTTACAGAAAATTGAGATAAAATAACTGTTCAATTATGTATAAAAAGGATTATTTAAATAGATAATTATATTTGCCTTTAAATGCTAAATTGAAAGTCTGTTAAAATTTAAGGTTAATATTTCTCCACGATATTCATTTGCGCAAATGAGTGATGGAAAGATTCGGTGGAATGACGACTTACATTTTATCGTTTCTCTTTTCTATAAATATTAATATTTTACATTATTATTACTTAATATTATAATTATTAATTAATATTATAATTATTATTTAATATTATTGTAATATTTGAACTGTAACCTTTTGCAGGAACGTTTACTGCATCAAGAAAGTTTATATATTGACAGTTTGCGCATTTTCTATGAAAATGCGATCCGTCGATTGATTACAATGTAATTACCTAAGAAAGCGAGTAACGCGTGGAATATTTCTACTCATTTACTTTCCATCGTGAAAGTTAATTGAAAGGCACGTGCGGGGTACACGAAGGTTGATACTTATCATTTTCTACAACGATGAGAGCTTCCGTTAATGACTCTGTCTGCGTTCTTTGTTTTCCGTTTTTTGCCCTTATCATCGGTGTAGCGTTATCGAGACGGGATGGGCTTTCTTCGTCGATTGAATTCGCGTAACAGTATGATCGAGCTTTTTCTGGCCGATGACTCCTCATTCTTCATCCCTCTTCTCGTGATTCTACTTCGACGATATCATCTTCCTTGAGGGTTAATCGAAAAGTGTTTTTCTTTTTTTTTTCCCAAAAACCAACATTTGACTGCACGCAAAGAGTGTCTTTAATTATCATCGATAAACATACGATACGAGTTCGCCCAACGTTCACAAATTATGATAAATTGATAAAAAGTAGTAAAAAATAGTAAAAAATATCTTACGGTTTGTTATACTCGTGATGTATATTACAGTTATAAATATAATTAATTATGCTACATGTAACAAACTAATTAATTTTTATTTTACAGCATACACTGAAAAAAAAATTTTCTGCATTTTAGTAAATATTAAATTTGCGTACAACTATATGATTCTATTTATTAAAATGAAGAAAATTTTCCTTTTTATTAGTACATGTGTATTTACTGAGAAAAAATATACTGATAAAAAGAAAAATTTTCTTTATTTCAGTAAATGGAGTTACAGTTGTATGCAAATTAATATTTACTAAAATGCAGAAAATGTTTTCTCAGTGCACATGTATGTTGTTTAAAGTATACGCTCCTATATAATTTCTTTGAAATTAATATATTTTTAATATTGTTATAAAAATTTAAAGAAAGTTTCGTTAAGCTGATATAAATTCGACAAAAAATTTACTGTTACAGAATGTGATAGGAATTATTATGGTTTATATACGTATATCTCTTGTATATTTATTACAGATTTACGACAACAATCTGTAATAAATATGCCGTTTCGAAATACATGTTTTGTTTCGATATTGTGCAAGTATTAATAATTTGTAGCTGTAAACCGCGTTATCCGAAAACAAATCCAATTGCCATCGTCTCGATGTGGCACATTTGTAATGCAACAATAATGGTGGCGGAACGTAGAGATGTCGTACGAATAAATGATGTAACACGATTCTCTCTGATGAAATTGGAATTTATTCTCTCTTACAATAAACATGGGGTTGCTATATTTCAAACTATTAATTCAAAGTTCGCTTTCTGAGCGTAATTCATTTATGGAGTACAATCCGATATGCCATTGTTACGTGTTTTGTTCTATTTCTGATTATTTGGAAAATTAATACCGCATTCTTGAATGTTATAATTAAGTAGAGAACCTCACGTAATAATACATCGATAATAGCTGTGTAAACAAAAGCCGTCGAGTAAATAATGATGTAACATGATTCTTTGGTCAGCTTGTTTTTTTTTTTTTTTCAATTTTATCGTTTGGCTATTTTTTATCGTGAGTTTTTAATTTTCAACCTTAAATATCTTTGTAATTAAAGCACAATTTAAAATTTTATAAATGCAATATTTACTGAAAATTAATTAAAACAAAAAATGATTAATTTTTTTGTACCTCAAAAACTTGATGTAAAAATTCCTTTAAAATAATTTCTTTGTTGGCTCATTTTTTAATATATTATAAAGTGATGTGTATAATATATAAAAGAAGAATATTAATTATTATAATATATCAAATAATCTAATGAAAAAAATTGGTCAAGCCATTGTTTGATGCACGGTATCTCAAATTTATGAAAATGTTTCATGCGTTATATTCAGATCGCTATCGTTATCAATAAATATTTATGATTTTGGAGATTACAATTTATAATTATTTTCATTTTGATTTCTTTGTAACCGCATTATTCATACAGATATGAATCGGTCTTGCAAATTATTTACGGAGGGCTTGCAAAGAGACGTCGAGTGGGCGAAAGTCGCTCCATAATGAGCGGCTCTTCGTTAATATGTCAAGTACAGATTCTTTTATAAACTTGAAATGGCCGTGGCGTTATGCCATAATATCACAATGTTGTATAACGCCGGGAAATGAAGCACGTTTCGTTACGAAGCACGCAATTTATTTCACATCTTTCACGACGCTGAAAAAGCGAGCAGAAATAATTAAGAAGCGGTCAATTTCTGTCGCCGTCTGCGGCGACAAAGGACGGGGACCGGCTATTGCCTCTCGCGCAATATCGGTCGCCGTTGGCTTTAACACGCTCATTAATAATCGTCCCGCTTGTTGTTTTTCCGTCCGCCATGCGCGCGCGCGCGCGCCAGTACGGAAAAGTACGACCTGTTTTTTACGATGTAGATCTCCTCGGTTTTCCTCGTTTGCATTCTCTCCGAATGAGGGACGACCTCGTACTTTTGTCACTCGACGTTACGCCTCGTAATTTCCATCTAATTTCGCCCACGACGGTGTTAAATGCCACTCCCGCGCGCATCCCGACCGCGGGAGATAAATGCGACTGATAAGACAGACGGATGGACATTAGACGGCTGATTTGCGTTCATTCCTGTGCGTGTCTGTTAAAGTAACCCTCGTCACAGCGGAGAAGGTAGTTCTCCAGTGTCGCGGCTTTTTTTTTACGCTTTAAAAAGAGCTGCAGTCCCCGCCGGAGGAACAGAATGTCCTAATATTTTACAAAACAATATTGAGTAGATCGATGATTTCTCGGGGGTGATCTTAAACTTAATAATAATTCTTTTGACGAATAGAGATCATTAGTCGTTACGTCTTTGATTTTTTAAATGTTGAAAATTTTTGTAATATTATATTTCTGAATTTGTTGTAAATAAAATCTGTTTGGAATTAATCAAAGAATAAGATTTTTAAGTACATATATGACGAATAATTTTTATCAGGTTTTTCTCGCGAATCGACACGTTTTAAAGGCCAGCTTTCGAACGTTTCTTCATTAATCATTCGATGCAGGAATAGGTGCACAATATGTGCCATTAAAGCCTCGAAGGCAGAAAGAAATATTGGCACGTGATCAGAAAGAAAGATCGATTCTTTTCGGTTCGCTTTGATAACGGGCTTGATGACGAATCCGCTTTAAGGATATTTAATTTGTTTTTCCTTTGATTGAAGGACATGCGAAACGTGCACAGCATGCGGGATAATTAATTTTCCGAAAAAATTCTACATTATTTCATATATTAAATTAAAAAAGAAACGAGAAAGCGTTTTTGGCGGAAATTTGTATTTCTAGAATATTGTTCTATCAATAACAGCGTGTCAGTAATTTTATTGTTCCTTTTTCAATATTTTTAGTTGTTTGTTATTATTTGTGAATAAATATTGTGTTCTACGTTCTATCTTGCTTTTAAGTTATAACATTTTAAAAATATCGATTGTAATCTGTTTTTATTTTCCTATTTATTTTCCTAATTAATCCTAAAAGCGAAAAACGATACATATACATATATAATAGTACTACCGTATATTACTACAATTATTTTGCATATGGTATGGCTGAAAACATTATCTGTTTTTTTTTTACAGAAAATATATTTTATCTTACTGAATATTAAATTTTCAAAATCGCGATATTGTAGTAACTTAAAATAGATATAAATAAATAGATAGATCGATAGCAGAATAGATTGAATTTTTTTCGAAATATTACAGTTGTATCTAAATTCCCTTTTGCATGGATTTAGCGTAAGCGGATATAAATCTTTTATATTTTCATTTGTAGTTTGAAGTTTTTTATTATTAACTGCAGAAGAGCGCAGATCAGAATTATATAACAGCAAAGAATACAACAGATACAATTTATGTAACGTGTAACTTAAAAATTATATAATATATTAGAAATCGTATACTACATATATAATGGAAGGGATTTTTAAGTTATATAGCAATTCGATCTCGGTGAAGAATTTGTTCCGCGATAACCATTGTTCTATTTTAAAAACGCGTATTACGCGCATGAAAGGACGCACTTTCGTCTTGGTTTCAGTTTTCTCAAAGTGACTCAAGATGCTGACCCTGTTGTGAACAGGACCGTTTAACTTCTGCTGGCAACCAAATCAATTGTAGCTCTCGTGACAAAGAACCAGATACAGCTCACCTTCAACCAGATACAGCTCACCTTCCTTGTATATATATATATATATATATATATATATATATATAGACTGACCTGTGACCCGTGAGAATTTAATATCCTGCGAATTTTTCTCGAGAATTTTTCGCGTGCCGGTGAAATAATTCTCTGTCGTATTTAAAATTTATTTAAATTCTACCTTCAATTCCATTGATTTTTATAACATGATGTCTGTTCTGCTTTAAGATGCAATTCTCGATTGTATTTATCTGTTTTGATCTAAATTGATATCGTTATTCTTTATTATCATCGAGTAGATCCGATAATACGTTGTGATCGTAAATCGGAATGAAAGAAACTTTGGAAATAAATTGCGAAGTTGGTCCGGTTAGAGAGGATGAGAAAGTTATGATAGTTAAATCGATTTATTTTACTGGCGTTCGAGATGATGCGCCGGGTTTTCATTTCCACCTTAATACAACATATAGATGTAGGCAGTAGATTAGTGGACAGTAATCCCTAATATTGTGTTAAGATAGAAATAGTGAAATATAATCTCGTATTTAATCCTTATTCTATAAAAAGATCGGAAACATATCTACAGCCTTAGCCAAAATTATTAGGTACTCTATTAAAATGAAGTTTTTTCAAAATAACATTTATTTTTTAAAGAAATAAAAAATAAACACGCTCATAATAATGAGTGCCTAAGTAGATAATTTTTAAACAATTGAAGTCTCTCCTGGGTATTAGATTCAGTACAGTATAATGATTATAAGAGTGCCTAATTTTGGCCAAGACTGTATATGATGTATATGATCATAAATCCTACGTGATTTTCCGCAAAGCTCTAATAAATAATATAAAACTTATATCTCATTATATATATATTATGAGAAAATAATACAAAAAACACATATGTAAAATTGAGATAAAGTAGGCAAGTGTAAACTTTCTCTTCAAATCTATAAATAAATAAATTTTACAGAAATTATATTTTAACATAAAGGATTAGGAATTACGGTGAAGCGGACGATTCTTAAACAGAGAGTGATAACAGTATATTACAGAAGCGCCATTTATTATGATTGAGAGTAAATACATCGTGGACAGGCCATTTTGATCAAGACGTAATTATAATTATAATTCGTATTCTTTATAACGCTTTTTATTCTCGAGCCTATCGCCCGTAGCTTGATACATGCATGCTCTTATCGCTAGTACGTGTAATATTATTTTTTTTTAATTACGTCACAAGCACGCGTACACGATATATTGTGTAGGATCCATAGTAAACATCCGTTGTTCTTGTAGCTTCTTTTCTGTATACCTTTTGATTTATCCGATCGACAGCTTTTCGATCACGGCGATGCTGATGGCACATTCCCGGTATGACGGTTAGAGCTTCTGGAAAATAAAAACAAAAGTTTTTATCTCATGAAATACAATACAAAATCAATGATAAAAGGAGGGGAAGTGGGAAATTGATAGAGGAATGGCAGGCTTATTTTACTCTCGTTATATAACAGATATTTTATATTGTTTTTAAAAAGATTTACCGTTAATAAGAAATATAAATTTGCTTCAAAATACGCCAAGTATCTTAAATTCAGAGATTTAAACAAATAATGTCCACAAATTAAAAGACACAATAAATTTTCAGAATATTTTATTAATAAATATGTGGGCGGCAGTGTGGTCTAGTGGTAGAGCGCCCTCGTAATCTGAAGAACCAGGTTCGAGTCCACTAGAGCATGTAAACATGGAATTTATTTTTCGAAAGCTGCGCCCTCCGTGCAAGATAGGCTCTTGTGCGGAGCAAACTGGACTCCGTCTTTCGGAAAAAGACGTTAAGCCGTTGGTCCAAAGGGTTAAGTGAGAGGAGAAGGGTAGTGATGGATGAGAATTGTAACCCTACGGCGATCGATTAAAACTTCCATTATAATGTAAACATAATAATTATGTGATTTATTATACTTAATTCAGAAATCAAAATTTTAAGTTTTTCTTTATTTTGAGAGCATTCTTTATTTACGTATAATAATTATGATAAAATATATTTAATTAATTAAAAATGCTCTATGCTTTCAATTACAAAGATATATTTTCTTATAAACAGCAAAATTCTTTTAATAAAGATTATCTTGTAAGAAAAAGTGTCAGTAATAACTGATTAATAATTATAGTCATAACAAAAAACCAAATTAATGATAATCTTCATTTTACCGCGATTACTTTTTACTGTAGAATATTATTTCATGCAGAGAATTTTAACTTGAGCTCTTATCTATCTATCGAAAGAACTATCGGTCATCCAACCGTGAAGTAAATTTTCTTCAGATGCCATGGAAAGTGTGCTCGACTAGCTATAATCCTACGGAAAATTAAGTATTTCTACGTTGAAATAAAGTTGGAATGACATTGATTAATCGTCAAATAGCGCAGGTGCGTTTAACCCCTTTGCTTACGAGAAGTTTGATCGAGGCAAGTTGACGATGCGCTGAATATTAACAGCCATCGATTTTGCCCTCTATACCCAGAAAGAGAGAGAGAGAGAGAGAGAAGGGGTGCGCGCGATATGCACTTTACGCGCGGCTTGCAATTTACGTTGCTAATGCGTTTCATTACGCACAAAATAACGAAAATTGCGAATAACGGTAAAGCTCGATCGAAATAAATATAGGTATTTAGATCACCGTTCAGATACTCTGTTTTATACACCTGTCGTTATCTCGTTATCATCAAGAGATCCATTACCTTCAAATGAATATTTTTTAAATTATTTTACATGTGTGTGTATGTGTGGGGGGAGGGGGTACGCGCATAGCGCCAGAATGCACGATGAACTTTATACGTTCATTTTAAATGATACATTATTATTCGAGCACTCTGGCTGTAATTAAATTTAATTTAGAACGATAACATGATTTATGACAACGCACAGATGCAAAGAGGATTTTGATCTAGATTATAACTTCATGTTTTATAAATTCTGTCTTAAACACGAATAAATGCTACAAAAGCTGTGTTTTTATTCTGAAAATTCTTCGCAATATTATTTTTGAATATTTGATAGTGTGATCAAAGGATCAAAGGACAATCAATGGACAATCAGACTAGTGTAATCGGATACGACAAGTTTCGTCCTTTGACAGGACAGAGAAAGCAGAGAACACCCTACTGGTTACGACACGTTGAATTCGGCGGTTCCTTTGGAACAGTGCTTTGTGCCAAAGCATTCTGCCTCTCCAAAGGTGGACGGACGCGTTAGGTCAGATTGCCGATCGCAATGATCGACGACCCGAGCGCAATGCAATTTCTCAGATGTTAGCGTTTCGGTAAGGAATGACGTCAATCGGTCTGTCAACGTGATTCGCACGGTCCCATCATTCCGCGTTCCGTCATTTTTACAGTGCAGCTGAAGTAGATCGAAGCTGCCATCCATGCCTCTGGCAATTTATTGAACTCTTCATTTTTCAATATCTCCAATTTTTGAAATCTGATTTTTTATGAACAGAATCCTTTATCATCCTCAGCCTGATGAGGCTTGAGAAAAAAATCGAGACTTAGAATAAAAATAAAACTTTATCTTTAATTTTTTAAATAATTAATTGAATAATTCACGAATAATTCACGAAAAAGGGAAAGATACGTTAATTTTACGTAGGAGGAGAAAATGCCTAAGACATACAGCCTCCCTAAGATGGAAGTCGAGGAGAATTTACGTATGCCGCATGCTCCTGGGGTCGGCCTCAGGTATAATGTGGGGCTCCCACCTACAATAATAATATACTATGATATAATAAATATATTATAAACAAAGTTAGTATTCTAAGAGAGTTTCTCCCGCTACGTGACAGTAGAAATACGAGTTAATGGATGGTTCTCTTATTTCTTCGAGAAGGGAATCTATTTCACCGCGCAAACATTCAATTTTTCATTTCTTAGAACTTTCTGAAAATAGTCTGAAGGCACATCTTTTGTATATCTAAAGGAATAGCTGTGTCAAATATGCGAAGATCAAAATGCAGACGCATCAGCATCGAACCACAAATGCAATATGTAGAGTTTGTTGAACGTGTTGTTTGATTATCATATCGAATTCACCAAAGATGAGTAAATTCTCGGCATCCATGCTATCAAATGGAGATTGTTGATCTTGAAGCCAAATAATTCAAGGAAACCATCGCGTGATTGTACAATGTTTATGTAGGAAATCACGATAGTTCAAACATTCGTCATTTAATTGGATTGACGTCTGACATTCGAAGAAAACGAAAGGAAGATTTACCATTTTCTTACCGTTTCTTGTATTTGTCTTGCCTTGCGATCTCTTCAATTTATCATTTTAATTATATTATTTAATGAAATCAATTATATTATTTCGTAACTGTTAATATTTTCATAATTCAAGATAAACGCGAATTTAAAAATTTTTATGTTATAATGCTGATTACATAATACGGTATCAGAGGCAATAGCATGGCTGTTAATATTAATTTCAGTTTGAAAGTAGAGTTCGAAAGTTCTTTCGATATTGTGTGAACTTAACTCGGTATTTTTAGAGAGATGCAGAGGATGCTTGTAATAAAATCGCTCTTCGCGAATCGATCTTTTCTCTAGTACCGTTTCTCTCTCCTATCTTGAAAATCTCGGAATCAGTACAGCAGATATATCACTTACGCTCATGCACTTTAATTTATTTCGAATCTTTAATATAATATGTATCGTTGGGTATTGGGATCATTATTATCGATACTTCACAAATACCTGACGTTCCTAAATTTTTCACGATTTATTTACGCTAATGGTTTAACAGAAATTCCTATTCAACCGTTATTAATTTTATTTATCTATCGCATGTTATAATTATTTATTACAAATATTAATACGAGTAGAGAAATAATAATTTATTACTTATGTATTAATATATGCAAAACATCAAGATATACTTATAAGAATTTATAGATATATTCTTAAAATTCAGTTCTCTCTGATCATTATTCGTAAACGTGAAAAGCATTTGCAGAGCACGAAGGTTATTTGTGTATTCTCAACAAATCGCTTGAATTTCCGTCAAAACACACCAACTGTAGGGAGTTCATAGGACGTGCGCGGAAAAATTTGATTGCCGCATAACTGCATCGGGTACTGAAATATGACTTCCTGGTGTGTGGGGTTGTCCGTGGTTAATTCTGTACTACTATTTCGAGAGAAGTACGTGCGCACGATTCCGGAGTAAAGCAGTAAAATACCGATTCCGTTAGCGCTCCGTTTTTCACGCCGAGCAATGTCATCGATAAATTAAAGCACGCTTTTAATGAGAACACGATCGTATACGCGATGTCATTTGACGACTAATTGCAATCCATAAAAATTAAACACTTTCCCGCGAGGTTATACGCAACAACGCTGATTGACATAATTTATTAAGCATCGCGTATATCATTCTCGCTGATCGGTTTTATTTAAATGGTTGATGCTTATTCGAAATCAGGTCATGCGCTGCTTCCATGTGTCTTTTCCCAATCATTTTTCCCGTCATTTTGCATGCACGATGCAATTATGATTTCTTCGTGTTCAAAGTAAGTCACAACGCTTTATGACATAGATAAGAATAAGTATGTAATATTACATCGAGAATCCCTGCTCGTAATATACACTTTGTTAAGCTTGCAAAGTGAATTGCATTCGTCGCACAGTGTGAATCAGAAAAATTTCGTTGCGTCGCGAAGGATGAGAATTTCTGCATGTCTCTAGTGTGTCATAAATATTTATGAATTCTTTAGTTTCATATATTTATGTATAAGACTGCAACAGCATATTAATTAGGTATCTATATACTCTCTAAAGCTGTATTTTGATGAATAAAGAATTAATATGATTTAAACTGAGCGTAACTAAAATTGATTAGTAATGAGAGAATCTATGCAGTTTTAATTATACTGCACGGTATAACATTATAATGCACGGTAATAGGCAATCAGTGTTTTTGATTCAATTTAACTGATATTTTTCGGACAATTTTAGATTGTAATATTAATTCGATTAATCAAACGCAATTAAACATAAATGCATTTAATTAAACGGTATTCCGATTGATTCACTGAACTATCGCGCGTATCATCTCTTTCTCTCTATTTGATCACTAATAGAAATTTTTAAAATATTTTGCAAATGTTCAAATTTTTATTGCCGACATATATTCTCTTGAAAATATTTTATTCCGATATATTTTATACAATAACAATCTTGTCTATTCGCATATTTCGACAAATATTGATTTTTAAACAGTTCTCAATATAAAATAAATGTAAATTAAATTGAAAATACCTAACAATATAAATTGAAAAAATATTTGTTAGAGGGAAAAAGAGAGAGAGAGAGATGTTTACATTTTAATATTTTATTTTTCGCATTTTTATGACGTGCAAATTATTTTTTAGCATATTTGACATAATTATATTGTTATTTTTTTCCAATGCTTTATTTATAATTATATTTTTAATTAGGCAGAACATTATTTAAAATTCTTTTTTGGGATTTACAGTGTTTTCCGTTTTCTACGTAGAATAAGTAAATGATAAATAACAAACAAAATACGATAAAAGCATGATAACGGGCAATTCGGCGGGTTAATCGGTTGAAAAGACATGATAGCGCCTAAAAAAACATCTTTTGTGGTTTTCACGAAAATGGATACCGTAATATAAACCACCCATTCTTCCGTAAGAATATACGACCTCTTTATCTTGGTACTTGCTGAAACTAGGCTTTCGTTCCGTTACCTCTCAGTACATCAAAGCTATTATTCTTGCTTCGCGCCGAGAAAACCAAGGTATCGCTGGTATTTTGTCATTTATTCGACATCGATACTGAAAAGTGAATAATGAAAAAGAAGCGCCGGACATATATCATTTATATATCAACATTTTTAAATCTTAAAGAAAACCATCTCGCTTAACCGTTTTCGCGTTTTCCTTTGAATTTGTATAAAGAAACTAATTTAAACACGTTGTATATATTCGAAAACATTTCTTTTTTTAATTAAAAGACAGATTTCAAAAAATTTTCCTTAAAAATAGAGATATGTCAGAAGAGACATTATGCCTAATTAATATCAAGCTGGGATTATTTGATATGGAATCAATTTGATTATAGAAAAAAAATGTGAATATCCTTACCTTCTTAAAAAAATGCATAAATGTTTTAATTCCTTTTCGCTACCGTGCAAATCGTACTATAGAGAAAGGAATGATCGTCCTGAGTCAGACTAAATATTATTCGAAAACCACAACTTTTATGGGTCGTAAAAGCGATCTGAAGATACAATAAAGAAGAGACCTTGATATTTTAACGGCGGTCGCAAGACTTCTATGAATAGCATGAATATACCGACATATTTAATATGGCGCGGCAATCAGGCAAAAACTGTGTATTCTCTCGACACACTGTATTACTATATCTAAAGAGATAATCACGTCGAGCGTCGTCGAATCACCGCTGCCTTCGCATGCAAATAGCGGCATGCCGTCTCGCGATTTAAAAACGACACTAATCATCGTTTTGATTCTTACGCGAGGCGCATCGTTGAATGCATCTCTCGTACACAAAAGCACCGATGCAGTCATTGCTTTCCTCTCGCTTGAGTTTTTTTCACGCGATTCATGCAAAAACGCGAACTCATCTCGGGAATGTTCCATTCCTGTTTATGTCCTCGTAGATTGTTCGTTCGAGTGCCCGACGCGTTTTCATTAAAGGGTCGCGAGCGACAAGATAAAATTCGACGATGTTGACTTGTAGACGAGAATTGAAGCTTTTATGTATGCAAATTAATATCACTTTATATGAAATAGGAAACGTTTATATATTTATTAGTTATATTCGTTATAAATAGAACAAATTGGTAGTGTTACATTATTGTATCTCTGTATCTCTTTTATTTAAATCTTAATTGCTGTGGTTGAATAATATAATTATTATAGTGGGATCACGAATAAACGGCGCCAATATCTACATTAATAGATTAACAAGTACCTAACACAAACTCCATTCTATTATTAATACAAACGATATTTTTCTTTGAATAACACGATATCTTATGGAAATTATCTTAACAATTTTAACTTGACAATTTCTTGATAAAAATTTCAACGTACACATGCGTATAAACTCACGGAAAATGTTTCATTAAGAAATAACTGCGTCGAACGTATTATTTATTCCGACGGGGAAAATTTATTGCCGGACTGAAATTTCCTCCTCTTGCGGGTTGCGGGACTCGACGCTATCGAAGGCTTTTACGTGCAAATGAGCGTTTCTCTGTGCTTTCCCGACGCGGTCAGTCCGATGTCGATTGCAGCGCGGCACGAGAAGTATCCATCTAGGGAGCTCTTTTTATCGCGGCTTTTTTTCCATCGCACGAAAAGAACGCACACACAGTCGAGACGGATAATCGCGCGGCATCGTTTCGAGAGTCCCCGTCGTCGCCAGGCGGTTTGAGTGCTTGAGAGAGAGAGAATGGGGATTTCCTGGTTCTCGGAATACAGAATGGCGTATCGCGATGTCATTTGTCAGTAGTGCCATGGTGAGATCCATCCACTTCGAGCGGGCGGTGCGTCAAAAAGGGAAAAAGCCCCGGTCTTGTTCCGTGACGAAAACTCGCGGGAAGATTTGAGTGGAAAAAGCCACGATGGGGTTGGCGAACACGTGTGCCCCCCACTGACTCAATAGCGAATTTAAAAATTACGTTATCCTCAAGAGTTTTATCTCGAGGGTTGTTCTCACGCGCATAGCATCTCGGTATACACGTGCCGAGTATCGAACGCGTCCGTTGAGGATATACTCTCGTAAATTATCTTCGATCCTGTCGCTCGCGCCTTATCCTTTTCAACGCGCACATTGCGCGAATTGTCACGTATGCGCTTCCTATATACTTCGCCGTTCGTCGAATAGAATCTCGAGATTGTGCACGTTATATTGAGGAAAAGGGCGGTGGGAGGAAAGTTAGCGCCCGGACTGAGCAAGCTCTGTAATACTGTTCCGCAAATAATGCCGTGCCATGACTATTGTAGGTAGAAGAACACGGCTTGATAACGCAATATACGAAGCAAAATGGAATGAAGTGTGTAATTTGAAGATCGTTTTAGACGATTCGCGTATAATAATTTGTGACAAAAAATTCGAAAGTGAGATCAGATTCGATTTACAATTAAATATATCACATATTTTGATGTATTATATTTTCAACACATTCACAGTATTCTGATTATACATGTACTTGTGGTTTTTTTTTAATGTTTCTTGTAACGTATGTAACGTGAAATTATAAATAGAATTTTTTGTGTAATGAGTAATGTAGAGTTTTAATATGATATCGATTATATCGCTTTGCCTATTATATTAAACTTGTGTGCCATATTACATAAATATGTTACGTTTGCATGTGCATCATCGAAACGTTGCGATAAAGTTTCACACTCTACTCGCATTCACCGTCGCAGTTCCTACAGATAACGGCATTGCAGCACAAATCGCGTTTTCATAATAATAATATCTATATCGCATCTATGTTACGTGCTGTAAATTCGATTACTTTCCGGAACGACCGGGTGGAGGAGCTTATGGAATTTATAGGGACGATAGTAACGTGCAAACTCTCATAGAAAATGAACAACTACCATTTACGTCTTGCAGTACGATGCAGGAATCACAATGAAAAGTTTACTATTTCGTTATTGTTTAATAAAATTTATACAGAATTGAAAATTGATACTGAGATTTTAAAAAATAATTATAAGAAACAAAATTAAGTCAAACTTAAGTTTTCCTTAAAAATAACAGAGTTTTAATATCAGTTTAAATCAAATTAAAGACTGCCTATTTTTGAAGAGATATTAAAAAGTTTAAGAAAGTCAAGTTTACGAAAGTTTTGAAAAATATTTAAAAAGAAATCAGTGTTTTCAATATTTATAATGAATTTTTAATGGAAGGAATGTCTTAAAAAAAATCAAGTTTGAGTTTTATACTACCTGATACACATCAATACATATATAAATATACCTATAAAGGTATATAAATTCCTCTATACAAATTCTTTTATGCAAATTGTAATAAATTTATGTACATTTTCTGTCATGGCTTCAAACCTTTCTATAAAATGTATTTAAGCTTTACTGACTTTTAATCCCTTTCCCTGCATTGACTAATGCATTTTAATGGATGGTAAACGGACGATCTGTATTCCAGAATGTCCTACGTGTATAGATATATACATATGCACGTTTTAGCGTACAAGAGACTTAGCACAAGCTGATTGCCAGATTTGTGCGATAGCGCTTCCGCAATTATCCTCCCTTCACACGCGGATTGCGAAACCTCATCGGCTGGACGCGGAAGCGGATGTTCGCTAATCGCCATGAAATTCCTTTATGCGCGGCTCGATCGTTTCCGCCCCGAAGGACGTGGAATCATGGATGTAGATGGGACGTTGCGATGAAGTCTGTTGAAATTGCGCGCGCGACGGCTGGCGCGAGATTACGAGGGGGTAGTTCGGGCGACGGTGGATCGTGGATCGCGTTAAATCGTCTCATGAGCCTTGACACGGATGCTGAATAATGCCTCGCGTTCGTCGTTCCCGCGTAACTCATTTCGATGCCGCCGGAAGTTAGTTGTTTCGGCGCACGTATAATCATCAGGCTCAGCCGTTAATTTCTGGTCTTTCTCACGTGAAAGCGATTCAATCTTTTGATTTCATTCAGCCATATGTTCGATCAGATATTATATCTTACGTATCATGTACGATAACATAAATTAATTGAATGCGTTACGTCTGAGCAGCTTATGTTTCATGTCGGAAGGATTAATCTCGCTTCCCAATAGCTAGCGATCACTAAGCAGTATTGATTGCCATCTGACATGGCTATCCTAAGGACTTTAATCCATTGATAAAGATATATGGAGGTCTTTGGCCAACAATCGGGCTGCCTCTTAATGGCTGATTCTAGAGATCAATAAGCCATACAATTTAAGCGGACAGATGTATTTGGAAATAGAGTTAGTATTCACGGTATTTCAGGATGACACAGACGATTGCGTTTAATTGTTTACTAAAAATTTCATGAAACACAACACGGATGGTCGAGCAATTTCGGGCGCAATTTATAAGTTAACAATGGCGCAATAAGTTTCTATCAATATATTTTTATTATTATATATCTCTCCATTCTCTCCATTCAATTTCACTGGAATAAATTCTCTCCGATACCATTTTCATTCACTCATCTTTTATAGCGCGGTATCCATAAAATGTGATATGATTTGAAAGCAAAACGCTATCAGAGCACGATATCAAGACAATATCTTATTGAAAACCATTTCGTGTCGAATGGATATGTAGCACAATCGATGACTTTGTCTCCCGATTCCCTCTTAACGACCTCCTGGTTGTTTTTCTGAGAGGAGACGGCCGGTATCTTCGTCGATTCCAACGCTATTGAGCGGGTTCGGGTTCCGTTGCTGATTTCACTGGTTGCCGGATGCGTTTTCACGATAGAGCCGCACTGCGGCTTGAACGTTACAAAGCGATTGATAACGGACGCACGAAATGACGGTAGCCTATTGAAAAGCCGTTGTGCGAGTCGCGCTACACTGCGACTCGAAACGTCATAAAGGAGAGCGTCGCTCTCTCGCTCTCGTCTTCAATTACATAAGTCTGATGTAACGTGTTCAAGAAGTAATCAATGGCGGAGGAATCAATAGCGTATTGCGTATCGGCCGACCGAACGTTAAAGAGAAAAAAAAAACAGGAGGATGAAAGTAAATGAGGGAAAGCAGAGGATTCAATCAGACAAGAACAACGTTTTCTTTGCAGAAGGGAAAATGTCGATAATTAAGATAATTAGAGCATAAAGTTTAACTTATAAGTTATAATTAAGTTTTATAGATTGAAGAAGAAATTGCATATCTCGTTAAAATATAATTGGAAAAATGCATCTTTGATCAAAAGACGTTTGCGTATCATCTTTTTTTTTTTTGAGATAATTTGACATACAGATAAAAAATATTTTTACAAAAAATATGTGTGTTAATTTAAATTGTTTTTATTTTTATTAATATATTAAATGAGGCAACCTTTGTTTTTTTTTTATATAAAATTATTCCAAAAAGAAATAGGTTAGACAAATACTTTTCTTATAAATATAATAATTATATAATGGTTAAAAACTTAATTACGGTTATCGTAAGCGATAAACAATTATTTTTAATAAGAGTTTTAATTGATCAAATTAATATCGATTTTCCACTCTGCCCTGGTAGTCCAGCGTGTTTTCCAGTGTTAGAAGCTTAATTGCATGTTTAATCTCAATCGCGCGGCAAAAGCTAACAAACACTCCCGCAGCGTGCGCGTACTTGCACGCACGCAAGTGTACTCGTCGAAACATCGAACCCTTTGAAGCTCAAAATGAGTGGTCTGACGCTGTAAACAGTTTAAACCTCATTTATTTTTCAAAATTTTATCGACGCACGCCATCATTCGCGTATCTTCAGTCGCGTTAAGTTTTTTTTTTTAGTAAAATAAGATCGCCGAAATTCATTTAACATCCCAACTGAGGGTGCTCTGATACTCCGATAAATCGTTTACGGCGAAACTTAGTTCCCCGTAATGCACTCAATTACCATGAACCATGAACTATCCAGAACCATTAAATGCCAACTACGAACACTCCGCCTGCGAGTAATTTAAAGATGATGCAAACGATCTCTCTTTGTATAGAGTGACCGTTAATATCGAAAACGAACATTAGAAGCTCGAGAAAACCAAGTTCCGGTCCTGTATAAATCATGTCATAAATGTAGCCGGTAGATCTCGCGTTCTTCTTTACCTTCTATGTATATCTTCTATATGTATACCTATATGATTACTCACGTACGCGTTGTGCACATATGCAGTCTGCATTAGGAAGATGAAAAGTAACAGAAACTGAAATGGTATACACGAAACAATTCACGTAACGATAACCGAAACTTTAGACGAGCTCACAAGTACAATTTATATGATTACTTTATCCCTCGAATTCGCTCAAAAATATTCCAGTTTCAAACAGTATTCGTTAAATTAGGATTTTTAAGTGATTAGGATTTCAAGTCTTACTTATGCTACGTTATTTTCATAATACATCGTGAAGAAATAAAAATCGTGAAACATAAATCGCAATTATTGTTTCGAGTATTTAAATAACCAACTTTAATTTTATACACCTAACGTTACCTATAGAATACAAATAGTAATTTAGAGAGATCATAAAAGCACGATTTGCTATAAAATTTAAGACAAAGTTCTATTATAACTTGGTGCATTCTCGATACACGTGTGCATTTTTATATATATTCTGTATTTTTTGATTTTGCAAATAGTTTATTATATTATTTATGTATTATATATAGCGTACATATAAAACTCACTTTTTCAATGATAATTTGCATCAGATTTTAGGATAGAATTTTATTTATAATTTTATTCGGAATTCTAATATGAATTATAGATGTGATCCCTAAGATGGATTTAGATTATATAAACTTCTGTCTCGACTTCTGTTACGAATTGTAGATGTATTTAAAATAAATCACACGAGAGATTATTTCTAATCAAAATCTTTATTGTTATTAAACCGCGGCTGCCAGTTTCTCGTTTATTCTGAGATAGGCAATAGCATTAGGAATTTATTATTTTTAAAATTATATTAGTTTTTTTTTAATATTAAAAAAAAGTTTTCAAGGAAATTGAAATTGACATATTCAGAGAGTTGGTTCCTCATCGAATTTAACGATGCGTAATGAAGGTTTATTTTTGGTACAATTTTCTTTATGACAGTATTCATCGATGCCGGGCGAAATACAAGTACAGGGGCTTGAGTGGCTAAACCCTCAGCCGCAGGGGCCGATAACCAGATGATAACCGGCTCTTACCCGTTAAATCCATTAACGCCGCCGGCGATTAATCGGTTTCCGTGGCGCCGTGCTGACGGCGAGCTTCTCAAATTTGCAATGGAGGGTCGCAATTGACCGAATCAGTCAATGTTTATACAGCCCTAGAATTCTCAGTATTCCAATCAGCTCAAATCTTCGACAGATTTCGAATCGATTTCTCCTATACGAAAATATAAGATGCGAATAGCATTCGAATTATTATTTGACGAAAACAAATAAAGAGCTAGAGAAATTATAATTTTAAGCTAATTTCACGATATTTATTATTATTATTAAGCGGTTATAGGATAGAAATGTGCGAATTGAAAAATAGGATAAAAGTATTATTTAAAGAGATTTAAAGAGACAATATTTTTTAGTTGGGAAAACATATTTTTAATAATAAAGTTAAGATACAAAATTATAACAAAAATATTTAAATAATAAACAATCTAATAGTCTTAAATAATTATTACAATCCATGCGTGCCTGTATAGTGGCCAAAATTTTAGCTTCGATAAATTATCTGAGACCAAAAAGTAGGAATTTTTTTTAACTTTATATTTGTCATTTTCGGTTTGCGGAAGAAATTCAGAAATATTTTATTTTTCATAAAACTAAATACATCTTTAAACATGGAAATTTTGTTTTCTTAAAAAGAATTTGTTTTTTAGACTTAGGAAAAAAATTAAAAGTATAATAGGAAAAAGTCTCCGTGAACTGATGCAGAATATTATTACATTAAACTTTTACTTTAGAACTTTAATACTTTAATACTTCAAAATTTTAAGTTGATTGTGTAAACCGTGTTTGAGTTATCGTGACTACACACTTTTCTCAAAATATTATTTTTGAAAATAATGTTTTGAGAAAAGTGCGTCTGAAATCATTAGACGTATAAATGTTTAATTATTTACTACAGTTATTAATCTATATCTGCTTATTTTTATGACTTTAAACTAGTCTATTTAATAATAGTTAGATACATATATCCTAATATACCCCTATATATTAATTGTAGTGTGCTATTGTAATAACTCGCTACCCCGTTCTTTCATGCGTTTATGGATAAGGAAGTTTGGGCACGTATAAATTGTATGCACAGCCGTATTTATTTCGACGTAGTCAACCATACGAGTAACATATTGTTTGACAAGGTGCGAGCTCGGTCAAAGTCACGTATAAATTGAACGCACCATACGCGGCACTACAAAATCTCGCCCGGCGGGACAACATAGCAATACAGAGTACACATTATGAAACTATTCTTATGACTGGAATTATTCCGTTTTCCCTAGAAAACACAATAGAAATAACTATACAATTCCGATTGGAATCTATTTCGAAAAATTTTATAATATACTGTTCAATGTGCTGAAATATATAAAACAATTCCGCAATTGAAGTAATATCATTTGGATTATAACGCGATTCCATTATATCTTTATTATATTTTGTCACAACGGTACTTATATTACGACATACAATGTAATAGTAATGTTTAACCGATATCTTAGAAACTGTGGGCATTACGATCGATATTGGTCGTTGTATATTCGGTAGAAAATAGAATCGTTTAATGAGGCGCGAATATTTAGCACAATGTGGAGAATTGATATCATATATCACGATTATAATTAATATCAACGGATAATTTAATTATAATAATGATATAATTAATATCAATACAAATAATTTAATATAATATAACAATTTCTTATCGCTAGCTTTGTCAATACTTCGAGAAAGTTACATTTGGTGTTTCTTACAAATTGGGTATTGTACATTATTGGTATTGTATTTAATTTTGAATTTTATCATGAATCTCTTAATAAGATGTTTGAAAGAGAGATAATTCTTTTCTAAGTTCTATAATGCATTTTGAAATTTTTTTGTATTTGAATAATTATTATTAATTATCAAAATTATATTGGTAATATGTCGCAATATGAGTTCTGTCATCATAAATAATACTATCGTGATCAATAAATTTATTATAACATATTAATATCAGTTTTCTGTACATTTTCTCGAAGTAAACACGATGATTAATATTCCTACACGAAATAAAAATAAATTACACACTCGGTATTATGATTATATATAATAATAATAATAACGCATTGATATGAAATTGGTACAAAAATACAAGCAGTAATATAATATTAAGTAAAATAATGAAATATTAACAGAGCTTGATTTTTTTTAAATATAATTTCTCTCTTATATTATATATAAATGTAGATATAAATAAATGTTTTTATATATAAAATAAAATTATTTGGAATTAATATATATCTTTTGTTAAAAATGAGAAGAAAACACATTTCCCACGCAAATATATTGTGTACGAGATGAAATAAACATAAAATTAAGCATAACGAGCGTATAAAACTTATGATTAAATTCGCAAATTTCGTTTTACGATAACATTCGAGTGTACCATTACGTGAGATAAACAGAGAAGTGCAATCAACATAAAACGCAAGGGAATGCTCGTTTCCGGATATTGTTGCAGCGGAAGATACCTCGATGGACGACGAGGGACGTCGCGAAATGATGAGTCCAAAGTGCCAATCAATTTTAATTAATTCCAATCAAACAAAAAATACGTTTTTTTTAGCTACACTCTTTCTTTACAGTCCCTACTATTATTTCTATTAATCTACAAAATAAAATTATTAAGAAATAACGTCAGTTATTTGAACTAGAAATAGAATGACTCAATTGCTTTCTTTACAATCATTTTTCTTATCAAAGTATAATGTTGTATATAAAATTTATATATGAATATATATAAGGATAGATTCATACAAATTATGAAATCTATAATTTTATCAGAATTATATTTCAGGTAATAGTATTTGTACGTATATTTTATGCACAAAAATTGTAGAGTATATTGCGCAGCTAAAACGAATACATTATACTATATGCGTAATAATTACATTATTCGCAACATTGATGTTTAGTGGCAAACATAAAGACAATTTTACCTTGTTAAATAGTATAGTTATTGTATAGTTTTATACTTTACGCGTTGCTTTGCGATATTCTATAATTCTATATGCATGCGATTTTCATATGTCATGAAATTCTTATATAAGCTCTTACAGATCTTTATAATATTATTACATACTTGGAATTTCATATAATTTTAAATATTTATTATCGATACAAACTTAGTTTGTGCAAAAATTGCACAGTTGTATCATTCATTTCTATAAAAATCAAAAAAATAATAGTAGGTACTTATTTTACACAATTTTTTCAGTAACGAATTTCTATGTGATGAAAAAACTACCGGGAATAATATTGCCGGTGATATATAGTTCGGCATAGCGCGATAAATCGTACGTGATAAATCGTTATGTAGTCTCACGACGCTGAAGAACCCAATTTTCTTAGCGCACGTTCTTTCTTGGTCCAGTTACTATCGGAAGCCAGTGCATGTTATAAGACCTCACTGCACAAGAACTGCGCTTTATACAGAGCATGTCATAAGATTTATATTATTGTAATAACGCGATACTTTCTTTATTGAATTTTGAAAAAATCTTCCTCCAGCAAACATCTAATTAGACATCGACTTTTCTGTGATTTAAGTTTTCAAATGAGTATCTTGTTAATTAAATCTCAAGACAATTTCGGTAGAAAAATGGCCTCAAATTGCGAAGGAAGATAGGGGGTATTGTGTATAGTAAACGTTACCTCATTAAGGAAGCGCGAAAGTAATTATCGCGAATATAAATCGAGAAGTCGAAGCTAAATTTGTTCGCTACTTTGTCGAGCAATAAAGAAGTGGGAGCGAAATGGGTTTCGCGCGAGAAAATGGTAACTTTCTTAGTCCGAATACATGGTAATTTTGCTATGTTCGCGCAGATAACGTTGATTGCTATTATCCACAATTCGTGTGCTATTATGCACGAATTTTTATCATTAAGAATATATTATACCTTTTTCCTTATCTACAAAAAAATGGTAGCAACAAATGCCATAAATGAGGAAGAGTAGAAAAGAAGAAGAAGAAGAAGAAGAAGAAGAAGAAGAAGAAGAGAGAGAGAGAAAAGGGAAATTCTCTGCCTTACGAGGTGATGAAGTTCTTGTCTAAATCCTTATAATCTCCTTCTAAGAAGTTAATTCTGTGATAAGCTAAGTCTTATTGTTAGGATTATATAGTCGTCAGATGACGACAGATTAGATGAATTTTAAAGTAATTTACACAAATTCGTTTGTCCGTTACACCGTATATTTTTTTATCATTTTTTACGTTAATCCTCTTAGAATTATTTACATAAAATCTCATTACTATAGCATTTGAGAAAGAAAAAAACTTATTTCCAAGTCAAATCTTGGTAACTGAATTTTTAAATAAGTTTAAAAAGATATCTATATATTCCAAGCGAATGATCAGATTTAGTTACCCCAAGCACTTAACTCTCGAAAAATTGTTCACTTTATAATTTTAGAAATATTGGAGTTTTTGACATTTTAGCACTAAAGAAAAATTAATTTCAATGTAGCATGTCATTAAAATTAAAATCATTAATTTTATACGGATTTAAATATACGCACTTGTGGATATATCTCTTAATACGTATCTTTCTTGTTTGAAATTTTCATTGAATGAATCATAAGGGAACGTGGTTGGGACCGATCGATAACGCCAGAATGCTTGACGCACCCATCCGACCATGTGTCTTTCATTCAGCTCTTTCGTCGTCGCGTGGATATTTAAAAAGTGACGTTGTCATGCTCTTTTTTTCATGGCGACTACTCAATTTCTGTGCCAGCAGGCTGCTCTATTTTACCACGACATAATTGGCAAGCGGTTCGGTTTCGTTCGTGTTGTGAAATAGTAAATATATCACGGAAAGAAAAACAAATCATCGATAATAACGATAGCCATTAGCTCTTCTATTACGATAGATTATTATCCATGCATAATTTATAAGTATTTTAAGGCACATCTAAATAATCTAAATAAGTACTTAATTCTATTGTTTGCAATGTAATAGTTGATATTAAGAATTTTGTGTGATCAGTTTTCATAATTTATTTGCTCTATGAAATATAAATATAAATAAATTAAATTTAAATTAAATTTTGAAATTTGGAGCCTATTGTTTCGACCCTAGTTTCAACATAATTATGCTTAAATTAAATATCTCTCCCTCCCCCGGCCCCTCTCTCTCTTTCTCTCTCTCTCTCTTTCTTTTCTATCCCTTACCATAGTCTCGAGAAACACGTCCTAATTATTCCTTCTACGTCATAGCACTTTGTCTTCCATTCTCGACAATCACTATCATTAATTTGCATCAACAAACTCCCTTATTTAGCCTTCGAAGACAATCGTGTAAGGGCGTCGAAAGTCTTTACCGTGCGACACTCTGTTCTGGTATTATATAGTAGGAGAAATGTTTTCTGAGGATAAGAAACTGAGCGGTGTGGAGGTTAATGAAATTAGTAGAGTCTGATTAAGCGAGGTACGTAGGTAACAGCAAATCGCTATGTAAGGCATTCGTGAAAGCAGGTCATCAAATCGAATTGTCCTGCAGCAGTCTTGCCAGTAGTATCACTGCGGTATTAGTCAGACCGATTTCAGTAGAATTGCTAAGGATTGGCCGTGCCAATTTCCGTAGGACTACCAGTGGCGCATTGGTCAGACGTCAGACCGAGGCATTGGTCAGTTCTCTGCGGTTTCCTGTACTCTCCAAACGTGCCCGCAACTGTTAAACTGTGCACGAGTCTTAGCTAGAATTTATCCCTCGATTAAACTGTTACTACGTGATCTTATGAATAATTGCCAAAATGTCTTAACTATTATGTGAAGTCTTCTCATTCGAATTTCACACACTATGTTAAAGTAGAAAAATACGCTGGCTTCAGATTTAATTTTGATGTGTCATATGCGATTTATTTCACATTTTTAAGACATTATACTTTTTAAATATTATTATCGTAAAATACACTGAGAAAAAAATTTTCTGCATTTTAGTAAATATTAGTATGCACAGACTGTGACTCCATTTACTAAAATGCAGAAAATTTTCCTTTTTATTAGTACATGTGTATTTAATGGAGTTACAGTTGTATACAAACTAATATTTACTGAAATATACAGGAAATTTTTTCTCAGTATATCATTATCGTAAATTATTGAAGGTGATAACGCGGTTTCGTACTTTTTCTACTGCGTATTCATCTGCATTTATATAGAGTCACGTTCAGAAAACAACGATATACTCGTATTTTGAATTTCAAGTCATCCTCGTTTCTCACGAGGTCATATCAATTTTCTTCGCATTATCATATTAGTCGGTGCACAGATATTCCATCATGTTTGATGGCTCAACGTCTGGTAACTGATCGAAACATCCATCCGTGTCGTTATTAAATGTCTTGCAACAACGCAGCGTATCGATCAGAGTTCGTATTATAAATTATCGAGCCTCGCGAAATTAAATACCACCCACATATTTCCCGTGAACAACATCGCACAATGAATAGAAAATCTGACAAGCGTCTGTACAAAGGATGGTAATCGCATACTATCGCAAAAGTTTTTGATTCATCGTCAGTTTATGAGAGATCGCGTTCGTAATCGATCGTGAAAGATAGATACAAAAAATTGAAATATAAAACAACGATATTCGTATTATGGCCATTAATGTCATTTAGCAAATGCGCCTGTTTAAATAAGTACCTATCAAAATATATCGCCCCAATTATTCTTTGCTTAACTTTTTCATGGGGAATATCATAGCGGATACTAATTTAATACTATAAATATTTAAGGATCGTTTTTTAATTTCTCTCGTAGGAAACAGTAATTGACCGACGTACGTCATTGCTATGCGTTTATGCAAACGTGTTGAAATTCTCCTTAATACAAACGATAACGAGAGCGATGAGAATAGCAGACAGAAGACAAGTGTAATTACTCGCGAGTCTCAATATGTATGCTCTACAAAGACTTTCCTTGCGATATTTCGTGTAATTAAATTCCGACGAATTCCGCTAAATTGATTGCTTCCAAGCAAGCAATTATAATTTGTATTTTGCGCGAAATTCAGTACGACGTATCCGAAAATAGTATTTTTAATTAGAAAGGAAAAGGAAAGCAAAGTATGGAGTGTAAAAGCCGTAAGAATCTATAAAATCACGAGAAAGGTTGTTTAGTTTTATTTCTGGGATATTTTTATATGTTTCTTTCTAATATCTTTCCGATTATCTTTCATGCTTCGTGCATAACGAGGTTGGATTTCAAGAGTCAACGAGCAGGTGTTCGAAAATCTAAGAAATTTTTATTCATATTTATTGGTGCGTTTGAAATCCTGCTATTGTTTGCCAGTCAAGCAAAGAATGACTGTGAATGTCGAATAAAAGAGACAAAATTACAACAGTTGCATTCTTTCGCATCGAGATTTAATACCGTAAAATTTAATACTGCAATGTATAAAATGTCGAAATCAATACTGTTGCATATTATATGCGGAGAAATCTCTCGTTGTGTAAGTTTGACGAATAACAGGGGATTAGTTCGATTGATGATGTACACTTTTGTGTCTTTATAATAACAATTTGATGTATCAGTGAATAAATAACATCAAAGATACTGCATCAAAGTCAGCAATTAACTCTCCATTGCTTTCGTGTTAATTAAGCGAACATCGCATCTTATTTTTTCCAATTTCTATTCAACTTCTATAGCCAATTTCTGTTGACTATTCTGAAGTTAACGGTCGGTTAGTGTTTAACAGACGTTGGAAATAGTGGCCCTTGATCTAAAAGAATGGGACAATGTCGTACTAATTACAGTGACAAACATACAGGCGTGGCACGGTGCTAACATGAGAGCACTGACGTTCGTTTGCTGAACGAGAGCAATCAACTGGAGAGTTAATCCTATTTCTCTATTTTTCGACATTTCAACTTTTATCCGCTTTTTGGCTTATAACAACTAATGGCTATTCTTCAAAGACTTCATTTTGATATGATATCGCATTTTCGTGTTTTTACACACACACGCACACACATACACACACACGCGTACGTATATATATATTTTTTTTAAATATATTTTTAGCTATCACGAAAGTAACAATAATAATTTAATTGATCAATGTATTCAGTTGATACTTTTAAAGAATAATCCTGATATAATTGTTATTTCTTTTCATTGAATATCAAAAACAATAAAATATCACATTTAATTTATAAGTTAATAACAATTATAAAAAACTGAAAATGTTGGAAATATGCAGTCAGACTTGCGGAAAACATAATTATTTTTTCGCGAAATAATCTAAACACGATTTTCAATAACGACATAAAAGGAATTATTCATTACGGCAAAACTCTATATAAAAAAACTTTGAAAAATTACTAATGCATCTTTTCAATTATATCTCTTTGAAAAACTGTTTGTTAGAACATTACGAAAACATCCAATCTATTTAATAAAACGCAAGAATGCGCAAAAGGTAACATTTTAAAATTAAACAAATTTTTTCCTTTTCCGTACTAGTCAACTAAAAAAATTTTACACGGCACTACGTTAAATAACATCGGAAAGCTTTATTACAAGACCACTGTTTGCCTCTATCGAATTAAAAAAAAGAACAAAACTCTGCCACAAAACGTTTTACAAACAAATGCATTAGGTGAGAGGCGATTAAACCAAATGGAAGAAAGAGAATATGCAATCCGGAGAAATAGTCGTATTCTTAAAGCTTTTAAATAGCCATACAGTTAAAACAGTGATAATTTATTCGAACATTTATCCGTTTTTATATGCTGGCCATTTATTCGAACATTTCTGACAATTTTAGGAAGTTATAATTCAAAAATAAAGCATTTGTAGACGGTTAAGGTATTTTTATCATTACAATGAATAGAATGTATATTCCTGAAGTCTCGTTTCTTATTTGGGGCACCCTCCGTGCAACTGTACAGTCGCCGCCAATGATTCCTTTCCTGAGGTATTCTTATGTTCCCCCTTTATCCCAGGAAGGGAATCATTGGCGGCGACTGTACCCCCCGACCAGGATTGAGACAGAGAAAGCGAATGGTATTAATTAAAACCGTCGTGTCGAGCATGTCGAGCGGACGCAGTCACTCGCTATCGCCTTCTTCGCGATTCTGTGTCGCTTTTACTAGCGCGCAAACAATTCTGTCACTATCAACGGCTTTACCTGTTATGTGTGCTTGCTTTCTCGTCTTTCGCCCCCCGCATCGCCGTGCCATATCTGTCGTTCGGCGTCCATAGGTTCGTATCTATCGCGCCCCTCGCACGCATTACAAAGCGCGACGTCTGTCAAAGCTCGCAAACGCGCCACGTCATCTCTTGTCAGAGGCGGCTCGACCCGGCTTGGATCAAGGGCTCGGATCGCTCACTGAACATTTCCGTTTGCATTTCCGGCTGATCAATCCTTCGCGTGTAGTTTCCATTCTTTCGCGTTCCAGCTTTCGTTTGCATTGAGTCAATCGATTCCCTTCTTTCTCTCTCTCGTTTTTATCGATTCTGCTATAATTTCTCTATGCATTAATGTTTTCATCTCATATTACATCTACGTAAAGTAATCTATGTAAAAAAAGCCTTCTCCGCATCGCTGAGCTTGTTACAGAATTTTAAAACAATTTGGATACGCTCCTACAAGCGTACTTTCCTAACATCAAAACCAAACATAATCTAAATGCAATATAAACAAGAGGTACTTCGTTATTACTCCGGATAATAATTTCCTCAGGACGTCAACCATTTTTTTCACCACGGATAAGCATTTACGTGTTTTGCGAAGCCATGGTCTACCTCAGATTATATTATATATCGGGCACAGTTATTCAACAAGCGTGTTCGCTTAATCGCCGTAAGCCGCGTGCCCATAAATCGCGCATAATCTCTCCATGTTCATATTGCACGGTTTGCTTAATCCCCAACTTGAGTAATGCGTTAAACAGAGAATAAGAAAGTCAGTATCCCCTATCCCCTTCGTCATTAATCCACGCGCGGTCGTATCGTATTAACGTTCTGTTTAAAAGCTCCCGTTAACATTTCATCCTTCGTTGCATAGCAAAAATTTTTCAAGAATTCTCGACGATGCCACTCGTGGAATTTATCGAATTAACCGGTTCGCATTAATATACTCGACATCGGCGCGTACAGTGCCACGGGAAACAAACGCGTGCAACTGGAAACTGCAATCTGAATGCTAGAACAATAAAAAGTATTATGCAAATGCGCGCGCGGAAGCACTTCGTTAACGGGCTACAGTTTTACGCGCGAGAATGTCCCAACACTCTCTCTGGCATGATATAACTTTGTTTCAACAACCGTTTACTCGTTGAATATATATCGGATTGAATTCTCTATATGACTCTGCGTCATGTGTGCCGTTTCTCCGGATTATTATTTTAACAATAAGTAAGTTTATTTCGTATCACATAAGCTGACTCGCTAATGTCGTTACGAGACGTTGCCAACAAACGATTTATTTGCGAATGTATTTCACAGATATGAAAAGGGCTACTTTAAATTATTACGCAAATCTACTTTTAACGCGTGCGAAATTGATTTTGCAATTAAAAATGTATCAATAATTATGTAAATTGATAAATAAACCGCATGGATATTGGATTGCCGCCAAAATACTTCATCGAAATTTAATGAGTCGCGTGTGCAATACAGACAAAAATTAATTACCACGGATTAACTTTTATCTATCGGTCGTGATGCATACATTTATCACTTCGACCGTGCAAAGTTTATCAAATATACAAATATGAAGCTTGATGTACGGAATTGCAATCATTAGTACCGTCATCGTGAATACCGTTTTGCGTGTGGAACATTTCCAAATGCATTTCCGTCGCGCCGAACGAACGTGCATGCCGCGGCGTAGCTAGAAATAGTATTCTCGAACAGCATAGTCGTTTAGACGTGCGATAAGAAATACGTCGAATTTTACAAGCTTGCGGTGCGTCTTACTCTATCACGTGACATTGTTAGATACAGAGACGGCGGTCTTGTCCAACGTGCACCTGGTACCCACCGAGCTTGTCTCACTTGATTGCCCCGGTTGTTTCGCATGCCACGGATCGCAACAACAAACTGTGAATGCCAGCAGTTGCACGTGAAACGGGGTATTACTTAAATTAATGACGACGGTTGCGGGATAAACCCCCTCCCCCGCCCCCGGTGATTATCCGTTCACAATTTGCAGTCTTGGACATTTACGGTGAATCGTACGACCTTACGATCTCAATTCTCTGAAAAATCGCGAATTTCTTAAATTACTACAGATAAAAGGAAAATTTGTAATATTGATTATGTACTTGTGTGTAAACAGTTGCTTAAATAACATGTTATTTCACTGAAAATTGATTTCTCATAATAAAGAAGAAAAATCTGTTTTTCTCTCGGACTGTTTGCTTTTTTATCGTTATTACGTGTAAATATTTTTTCATACGCGTCTTTCATTGAACATTTTTGTAGATGTATCAATAGCATATTATTCAGGAAGCTTATCTAATATATCGCGCAGTCTATCATACACAAGGTGCTTCAAAGAAATATTAATACTTATATGGAAACTTGTTTAGAGAGACAGAACTGATAACACAAGACATCATAGTAACAAATGTATTTTATCTTCAAAGAGTCTCCACTCTTGTCCACTATCATTGTTAACATATATTCTTGAAATCTCCTCTGGTAGTCCCTAGAGTCCTGAGGCACATTTCTTTGTTGCAATCATATTTGCAATTTTCTGTCAGAGATTTTGTACATTGCAATGACGAACAAGTGGAGACTCTTGGACGACAAAATACATTTGTTACTAACGATATATTGTGTTATCAGTTCTGTTTCTCTAAAAAAGTTTATATATAAATGTTAACATTTTTTGAAGCACTTGTAGATAATATCGAATATCCTTGCGTATTTATTGCAGATTTATTGTGCCTAATTATTTTTTGCACAAATTTAGCGCCTTATGAGGAAAGTGATAACAAATTTTTTGTCATACTCCTCTTTGATATCGTTTAAAATTTATGTCATCCGCAAGTTGGGTGCAAACACACGAGAGTTTCGCCAGGGAAAACTGCAATGTGATATTTCAAGATAAAAAATTCAGCAGAATGGAAGGATGGTTGGCGTAACCTCGAGCTATTTTGTCCAAATATCTTTCGATCGCCTTGCCTGTTTGGACAGAATGGCCCCGAAAGTGGCGTACAAAAAACACCAATCTTCATATTGATAAATTTATGGCATACGTGGATACCCGTTTTGTGAAACCCGAATCTTTGCAGTCTACGAATTGTCTCTTGCGAGAGTGGGCTCTTTTCAACAACGACTGCGCGAATGGCGAACACGTTGCCAAGTTAACAGAATTACATGGGCAGCAATAGCTCGACAAATTAGAGAGTGAGTTCTCTCAACTACTCGGGGGTAAACACTCGCGTTTTATCGGCAGCTAGCCGCGTTCCTGCGCCGCCGACGGCGCGGAAGGATGTTCTTGACGGCCTCAATTCACTTCAACGATACAGTTACGCTAATTAAGCTTTATCCCAGCGATTGTGAGCTCGTGACCAGCATTCTTCACATGCAGGATCAATCGGTATTGGCGATAATTTTATTTATTCTAAATTTTTAGTTACCAGACTTTCTTAACATAATTCTTAAATTTTGTTTACAAATAAAAAAAATTAGTAAGCTTATACATATATTAATTGTTAATTATAATTCCTAGTTTTGTAATATATATTTTACCTATTTTTTATTAATTTTTTAATAATATGTACGTTATTTTTTTTCCTCCTTCAGCATTTAATATAATAAAATTCTCTATTTTTTATTAAGTAAATCTAATAATAGTAAACGATTAAAAAATTTAGAAAATTTGTAGAATTTTTATGACATCTTGTTAAGAGTTAATCTTTTTTTCTTATATTGTACAAATGTACAAGATTAACGTTGCCTGCATACATAATGTTAAAGCATTAAATAGTTTTACAATTATCCACACTGTTCCACAATCGCCTTGAAAAACATATAAAATAAAAACGAGTTATTTTCAATATAATTAATTTTAATAAAGTATTGCGCGTGTCTCGGATGTATATTTCAATGTAGGATTATCAAGAATTACTTTATTAACCGTCCCTTATATTTTTTAGATAAGATTAAAAAATTAGATTGTTCCCCGGTAAGGCTTAATTAAACTGTGTCACACGAGTTATCCTGGTGGGAAGCAGGACTTGAATTTCTCGAGACCTTCGTCCTCAAGGCTCTTTTATGCAGCGACTCCGAGCTTCGGCTTTTCACCTATTGGCTTGCTAATTAATCCCGTCAGCGCGACCGAACATCCGGCTGTGTTCGACGACGCGTGATGAATTCATCGGACCGGCTGGAGGATACTCGAGCGGACAAGTTAGATTAATGCTAATGCCGTATCGGGTAAATGCGCGCGTAGAATGAGCACTCCACATTGATATGTACATTTTTTACGATACGATATAAAACCATGATCCTGTTCGATCAGCCTTAATACAACACGTGACGTTATACGGGGGATAACGAAGCTTGTAAACGTGATATTACAAGGGAAAACGTTTCGGAGCTTATCCACTATCATGTTATAAGTACGGCGCTTAAATACGTAAATACCTTTAAAAATAATTTGTGCCGCTTAACGTATTTGCGACGGTTCGATGCGATTATTTTATTAATAATTATTTTTTCTCGACTATGAAATGCGAACATTTTACGCAAACAAAACTTCTGTTCCTTTTTTTATATACCGTCCTCCCTCTTTTAACCTAGTCTCGAATAAAATAATTTACGTATATTATTTTAAAATTGGCACGGAATTTTATGAAAACTTTTAACATGAAAATTACACAGAGAAGAAACACACGAATGTTTCACAAATATTTCAATACGTTATCGTAATTTCTAGTCAAAATGAAATAATGAGATTGCAATATATCTTTCAATGGAAAGCACATCTTATGTCTTAGTAGAAGATATATACGTATTCGGAAGGAATGCTGTACTCTGATAAAAAAGTACGATGTACGTTATCGACTAACGGAGTTACATGAAACTTTCAGTGGACATCAGTAACGATATTACGTAGATACAGCTGACCGCTGTTAGAACGGTGTAACTTCGCAAGTTCTCATGTGTATACCGGCTTAAGGATTTAACTGTGACAAATTTACGACAGAATGGTCGATGGTGTGTTCGCTTGACCATACTGCCACCCTTTCATTCATATCCCGTAAGATAATCATTTTTTCTCAACGCAAGTAGCAATTTAACAAGATTTCTCGAATTTAGAAGCGTATACTTTCGCAGATGAAACTGCGACTGAGAAACAGAGTCTGCGTCTTATACGGGCTGCATTGCCAAGATTAAGTTAAACAAATGTACAGTTGTCGTATCCAGAGTACGTGGAACGCACCGCAATGAACTGCAGGGAAACGCGCGTGTTTTACGACTCCCGCGTATTCGGTCATTTTGATTGGAAATCGAGGAAAAAACTGAGCAACCGGCAGGAATTCTGACAGGCAACTCTGTACGTCCCATCATTTAGCGCTCGCAACGCTCTCAGAATCATTTCAACCTTGTTGTTCAGCAAGCAAGGACGAATGATGCTCACGAGCACCAAATGGAATCTATCCCCAGGTTTGCTTCCCCGACAGAGTTAAATTTCAATTCTCGCTTTATTGACGGGCGCATTCGCGACCGTGTTTTTTCCGCCTGGACGCGCGCCGCGCCCGGCGAGCGAGAAAGAGATTTATATTATATCCACGTTTATATAGATGGGAATCGCAAACGGAATCCGATACCGAATGATGGGAATCGCAAATAGTGTCTGCGCGATCGAGTATCACGTCTCTCGTTATATCGATCGCGTTGCAGATCGCGAAAATATCTTAGCGTTATCAAGAAGGAGTCGGTTATTCTCTGCTTTCCAATTCCATCCAGAGATCATGTCTTATTTATTTTTTTTTTAATAAAATATATGTACTTTCGTTCGTTTGTGTCTATTTCTGTCGTAATCAAATTGCTAGAAGCTCGTTTATGCGTTTCCATCCAGAAATCAAATTATCATATATAGTGCTATATGTATAATAATTTGTAGTTACTGTATGATAATTTGTAGTTGCTATATAATAATTTGTAGTTCTTTTACACGCTCGATAAAAGATATTTCTAATAATGTAAGTATATATCAAACTTCTCGCGATTCTTTTTATCTCGAAATTTAAATTTTCCTATAATAGCAAAGGAATTACATATGGAATGTGAATGGCCGGAGCTTCGCGTTATCTCACTATTGCACGCAAGTTCGATCACTCAGCGAATTATGGATCATCGAATTCACGGCTAACCGGCTCGTCGCTGTTAATTTCATATCTTGTACGTGGCGCGCTATTTTGTTATTAAAGGTCACGTGTATCCACGTGGGGCTGCAAAAGCTCTGGTGGTAGTACACGCACCCCAGTATACGCGTTGTATGTTAATAAAGCAACTTCCCAGCAGGCGATATTACATGCGACGTGTAGATCCGCGTACCTATGATCCATAATTTACTGTGCATCAATACGGCATCAATAAAACAGTGATGGCAATGATGACACGAGGGCTGGAAATTGCACAAATTGTGCGGGCGTACGTCAACGAGAAACCATCTACGAGAGAAACGTTGTTACATCGCATTTGTTTAATTCACAAATGCATCGCAAACCGTCAATCTACGTGATTGCATAGCCTTCACTAAGACCTCCGCAGTTTCCATTAAAGTCACTCTATTAAGGCTGATGCTAACGTCAATCAGTGAGTCGAATCAGCTATTCGAGCGTAATCGTAATTATGTTTTCATGAGGGAGTATTTATTTCGAGAGAAGAATTTTGATATTTTTATCAGACGCTTTTTTAGATGCTCACAAACTTTTCAGTTTTTATGCTCAGTTTTGAGGAAGTAAGAAAATAAGTGAAGACTGATTTTTATATGAATCACTATCCCTTCAACTTCAAATTACATTGATTTTCTTTTAATTTATTATAAAATTTATTTATTATAGAAGACGTGTGTTAATGAAGGCAATATTATCGAAAATGTTTTCGTATTGTAAGTGAAGGAAGTATTCTGCAATTGTGGAAGCTATAAAAGCGAAAGAGTTGGTAATAAATAATTCCTTATCGATGCTGTCGCACGCCTCAGTAGAGATATCCTATAGTTTTCTCTTGATTCTATAAGATTCTCTTGATCATATAAGATGCTCGTTGAATTTTTTCTCCTTTGATTATACGCGATTTTCATTTCTAATACTACACATTATCCAACTGTGAATTATTTATAAATTCCAGAATGCAGGGGTAACATCGAAATTGCACTTGATTTGAAATAATCGCCAAAAGGGAGGGAGATTAATTATTTAGCGAAACGTATGATAACCGTTTCTGAAAATCAGTCAACCGAGACCGATTCGACAAATCTGTCACAGCTGTCAAGTTTCTTTCAATATTTTTCCTTGATATCTTTCTGGTTCGAGTTGTGTTTCATATAAATAAATAGGTGAAATTCGTATATCGTGAAATTAGATCTTTTAGAATATCTCATATAGGTACGTATATATTACTGAATCAATTTATTATAATTATGTAAGTTTAAACTCGCAAGTGGATGTTTTCTACATTAGATTATACTGCGTATAATAATTGAATCGCTCATAAGTCAATTAAGAACATTGTGGATCTTATAAACATCATCTTGTGAATTTGTTTTTTCAAGCGTCGCTATCAAAGCGTTTAATTTAAGAAAAACATGCGAACAGCTTAATTTGATTTATATCGAGGGTATTCACGCGCTTGTCTTCATAGAAAGGCGGTCTTCGCGAGGTTGATGGCTGACGGCTGGCGCACAATGCACATCAGATCACTGCCGCGATATCGCTCTCCTCTTTTATTCGCGATCTCTCCAGCGGGATGCGCGATTAGCTGGCAGGTTACTTCATTCGTCGACGAGATTTATGTTCCCGTGCTGAGAATTGCCACCAGCGTGTGTGTTGCGACTTCCGATAAGCGACGGCGGCGATTTATTTACGACTTCGCTCGCGCCGGGAGTCCGATTCCGGTTACTAGACGGATGATGTATAATGTTGGACGCTACTTGCGGGATTTATGACGACGTCGGTCGTTCATAAGTCTACTATCTGGTCCGGCGATGATCGATGCAGCTAAAAGGAGATTCGGAAGAACGTTGCACACGCTGAGAGAGATTACGTTATCGAAAACGGAATTAACTTTCTTGGTTGAAGCTTGTTTTCACTTACACCGTCTCTATTTACCTAGAAGTAATTTTATCGCGGTTTGGTAATCTACTTGATTAACTCTAGACTCGATATCGAAAGGAAAGCGAGCTTAAAATTACATTGCAACGAGAGATATACAGATGAGATGCGATACGATTTCCGCAAAAATATGACAAGGGGATTAAAACTAATGGAACCACAAGTTACGCGATTAGACATTAGATTGAAATTATATCATGAAAACGGGAGGGAGCATAATGTTATACTTACATAGTATAATAATATAATTATACTGGATAATTACATTATAATTATGTAATTAGTTGATACGTTGTCAGCCTATTCCTAATAACTGTCCATCAACCTTTTGTATTGCACAACTGTGAGACATCCACTCCAAGCTCGACGATAATACATCGTCGACAGAGATTTGCCTCGCCTCGTCTAACTACCGCCCATGCGCTCATTTATTCCGCATCTGCTCGCTCCATTAAAATCTGATCGCGACACACAGAGAAGAGATTAAGATAGAGAATTTTATCGGCGCTCGTAAAATTCACAAGCGAGGCTGGAGGCGTCGGGGATATGCGTTGTACTTACGGAGCTTAAAGCGGCAATGAGGATAAAATCGAGAAGGACTTTGCATCGAACTAGCTCTCCGTCTCTAGCATCTGCCAAGAAAGTTACTGTTGCTCATAGCAGATGGGAATCGATTGACATTTACGAGAAGATGAGTCCGACATCTCCCACGATGCAGTTTCCGGCCTCCTTTACGATCTTACAAATTTTGTTCGACGCCTCGCGTGCAAGCGAGCTCTCGTGAATAATGTATCGAGGTGACACGACGATTGACGTTAACGCTACGGGGCGGCGGCGTGTCGAGTGCGCCTTCCAAGGGAGGAGTCATAATCTACGATGGGACGCGATACTGTCGATATCATTATGCGCGACGAACATACATGCCCTCTCGCGAATTCGCCTGATGAATGTTTTACCGATGAGAATATTTGAATTTCAAGCACGCATCGCAATTGCGCCGTGCAGACACGGCGTTGCCCGTAATTACGTCGAGAGAGTTTTAAATTCGCGGTGGATTACTGACGGATTAACTAGATGGAACACGGGCGAAATTGCAGTTCGCGATCGACTTTTTCGCGGCCAGCAGCGTGTACTCCTAGGAAAGTTAAATTACATCAATATTTCGCGTTAGAAACGAATAGTTATAGGTGAGCCCAGAAGGCTAAATGGCGATTTACTCGAGCGCGGCAGATTAACATATAGGGAGATACCTTGCACCCTGTTAAGTACCTCCACTATATATAAGCCCTTAATATAGGATCGCGCGTCTAGGGCAGCCGATCAGAATAAAAAAAAAAAACTTGCCAAGTTTGTGACCCTCCCACTCCCTTGCGTCACGCTCAAATCGTCAGATTATTGAAATGCACACTTTTCAGCATGTTATTAACCCACCTTACCTTAATCTGACGCGCTCGAGTATTGATTTTTTTTTTATTATTCTGATCGGCTGCCCTAGACGCGCGATCCTATATTAAGGGCTTATATATAGTGGAGGTACTCAACAGGGTGCAAGGTATCTCCCTATATGTTAATCTGCCGCGCTCGAGTAAATCGCCAAAATCCTTTATTGGGCTCACCTACTAGAAAGGATTTAAACTTGATTAACTTCAGTTTCGTATTAATCATCTAAGTTTAACAGAAATTTCATTTGAGATTTATTAGAATATTATACGGTGCATTCACCGTTGGAAATGAAGAAGTTCCGGCAAACGGTGACATTTCTGGCTCGACATAAAAGCTTGATTCTGAATCCGTACCGTAGAAGTTGTAGAAATCTTCTGAAATACTTTATGTGAAACTTTTAGAATTACTAAAATATTTTCCGTACCTTCAAAGAGTACTGTGCTTCCTTAATTTTCAATCCACGATTTATTATTGCTTTTTCAAAGTAGTATATCGATCGCTGACGCATGCTTTTAAAAGTACTTTGACCAATACAAAAAGAAAGAGATGGCAAAAAAAATCTTATCGGATGTAATATATTTTGATGCAAGTCGCGAGTTTCATTAGTGACTAATTACGAGTTATTTTTTTGCCGCAACCGCGTCGAGCAATGCAATCGACCGCCTTTAATTTGCGGCTATTGTCCGCGCCGACCTGCGCATGCAATGTTGGTATGTTGGCATTTGTTCCTGATTTAGCATCGCATTATCGGTCGCAATAACACAATCTCGCAATCTCACCGCCTGCAGAGATGCCATGTCCGTTTCGCGTGAACATACATGCGTGCATAATGATGCAAATTGGTTTATAAATCGCCCATATTTGATTTTATCTCGGCGCGAACACGCGCATCGCGCTACTGACCGACACGACACGGATTTTGACACTGCGTTTCGTTTGAACATGTGTCACCGTGCATGAAACAAGTGTGTCATAGTCACGTGTGCGAAAGCGTATACGTCGAGTGGGCGAGTCTCGATGCTTCATCAAGCTACCGCACTCCGAAGATATCGAGAATATCGAAGCTAGAATAATGCTGCAGATCGTGTCAACCATAATATCTAAAATTGTATAATATCTTTGTTATATTAATATTATAACAAAGTTGCAAATTTCAATCTTTGCGCATTATTTTACGTAATACATGCGTTGCAGTAATTTACTTTATTTAGAAAAAAAGACAAGGCACGAAAAGTAAGGACATAATATTTTATTCGAAATTTAAAAAAACGGTGATCTAACTGAGAAACTAGATTTAAAAAAGATTAAAAAAAGACAATTTTATAATTGTCAATAAAAGGACAAACACACGCGTTCAATAAAAGTAAAGCTAAATATACGGATCATACGGCCACTCTCCATGCAAACAATAAAAGATGTAGGTTTAATTGTAAAAAAGTAATAATTTATTGGATATTAGAAATAACAATCGTTTATGTTTCGACTTACTTATTGTTAGTCTTCAGAACATGTTTGATCTATCTGATAAACTTACACTACAAAAACTTATAAAGAAACAATTTAAATTTTTAAATTAACATCTTTTATTGTTTGTTCGGAGATTGACTGTATGACCTATATATTTTACAGTCTTGGCCAAAATTATTAGACACTCTTCTAATCATTATGATGTACTGAATCTAATACCAGGAAAGACTTTATTGCTTAAAAATTATCTATTAAAGTGTTCAGTATTATAAACGTATTATATGCGTTTATTTTTTATTTCTTTCAAAAATAAATGTTATTTTGAAAGAAATTTATATTAATAGGGTGTTTAATTTTGGCCCGTGTTATGATTGTCGTTTCTAAATTAAATATGAGTAATTACATTACTCATATTTTACCATAAAGTTGCATTAAAATACATTGTATTTTGAATTTTAATGAGATTTTACAAAAACCTTTTATCTCCCTTGAAAAATTTAATCTTCGATCTCTTACTGTCACAATATAAAAACAATATAACATTTGGCAGAATGTTTTGTGCGCCAGCTTACGTTAAGCGATATAAGATCTCTCGTAACGTTCAATCGGATACGTATTATAACGTCAAAGGTTGACAGAGGATCAAAAAGCGTTGACTATTACGATTTTCCGATACACTATAACGCTGTTGTAGCGAAACGTAATTTTCGCATGTGCATGTCGAGCGCAGAAGCCGGTCGAGAAAGAGTTCAACGGGTAACACGAGCAGCCGGAAAGGGATGCTTCGGTTACGATAAAAGCACGCTCGCGAATCCAAAATGCTCTTTCACTTTTGTATGCAGCAACCGTATCCATTTTAAGCCGGATACTCGTATACGCTCGTCTAGCAATTTTTTTCTTTTTCTCTTTATTTATCTTTTTTTTTTTACATACAGTCGTTTTAGAGCTATAGCCGTTTGCGCCGCATAAAGCATGGATATTTTCCGCATTGCCATGTTTTTCTCGAACCCACATACCGCCCGTGCGAATCGATTGAATTTACATCGAGCGAATTTAAATCGATACGACATTTCGTCACTCGTTATAGTTTACGATAACGCGATCAGCGAGAAGTTTGACGGCGGATATCGTATCGATTTAAGCGTGCGCGCTCTCTCCTCGAATCTGAGCGAAATTTCAGAGGGAATTTTTAGCGGCGAGTTTTGCCACGCGAGAGAGCAGCTGCAACTACTAAACTGCATAGGTACGTGTATTGATTGTTCGCACGCGATGCGCTTTGCATGTATACGCGCCGATGTTTCGCCGATATTTCGCGCGAAAAAACTCGCGAGACTGACGTACGAATGCAATCGATGATTTGCATATACGCGCCGATGTATAATACTTCACACGAGAAAACTCGCGCGAGCGACTGACGAGCCGAATGCAGTCGGCGACGTGATCGACGTGAGCGGCTATCGCAATTTTAATGAAACATCTTGCTCAATGTTACGCCGTCAAGATAACGGAACAATGCTCGCACGTTAATTAAAAATTCTCATAATTCAACTGCCGAGCTGCGCAACTGTTTCATAAAAGGCGTGTGCAGCGACAGATTTAAATGAAAAATCGCCAATACCCGCTGACATCGCGTAAATTACAATTTTATGAGGTAACAAATGCATCAGCACGTGTTTAATATACACAACATAATATAAATGATTCATTAAAAAGAGAGAGAGAGAGAGAGAGAGAGAGAGAGAGAGAGAGAGAATTGAATTTTATAATTATTAAATTTAAAAATTTATTTTTTGCATTGTGTTTATTTTTAACATCGAAAAATATTATCTTTAATAATGAATTTACGTTTGACAGCGGAATATTTGAGCTGTAATAGTTGTAAATATTTTCAGCGACTAATTTAGGTACATATCATATTCTCTTTTTATTGATATTTTTCTCTCCGCTCGGTCTCATAAAAATCCAGATTATTGCGATCCGCGATATCAAGCGCGGATGGAATAAATCTCGGTTGAATGGCTTTCCGAAATAAACTTGTGTTCTGCGTTCATCGATTTTTAGATAAAAGTAAAATTCCGTTCGTTTGTTTCGGCGTTTTTCGACGCGTTGTTTCTCCCTCGGACGTAACCGGATTCGTTCCGCCGTGCGTGTGTAAATCAAATGTCGCCATCGATTTCGTAAAACTACCCAGCGGCCAATGAGTCTCGCATCGTTCGTCCTCCGGATATAACGATACCGAGTCGTAGTACGGCGTCGGCTTCGTTGCGTATAACCACGCGAACGATTTTGACGTTTTCCAATACTTGCGGCGAAATCCGGCGGTCACGCTTATTCCTATGCACGCGCCGTCGACCTACGCGATCGACGAATCCGACTTTGACCAGCACGGGAAAGCACGAAATACAGAGGCTGCATGCAGATATGAATAGCTCGACACATATGTGACAAATGACGAATTCGAACAAAGACGGTATTTCAGATATCATTTTGATACTTTCGGGAATGATATATTCATATAGAAATTATAACTTGTATGTATATATAGAGGGAAGAATATATAAAATTTAAACATACAGAGAAATGTAAAGAACTAATGCAAAATGTAGAATAATCATATAGAGAATAATTATTTTATATTGTGATTTATTATGGTGTTAATATTGTGGTATTAATATTGTACGGTTATTGTGAAATTATTACCAATTTATATAAATGGTGTTAATAGGATGTTTGTAAATCCTCTTATTTTACAGTAAAATTTAACGTGGTTGGTATATTTGCAACGTGTTCGAGTATATACATTACGAACAACTTAATTCCGATATTAGCCGTGACATAGTCAACTCTATTTCTAACATTGATACAGGGCAAATGGTGTTTGTCAGAAAAAAGCTAGATTTGGACAGATAGTTGAAATAGAGGCACGCGTCAAAGCAGCTGGACCAATTTTTCCAGACACTCTAAATGCAAATCAGTCTTGTTATTTTCGCTGAGTACGGATTTTCGAGACTACGAACTTCTTTTATGGAAGTCGTGACAAGAGAAAATCAGTAATCCGTTTACATGCAGCAGCGGGCGCGAACAGTCCGCGACGTGTACCTAATCACTCGGGTATCAAAGAAACGCTAATATTATTTCACATTTGAAAAAATTGCGTTAGCATTTATTTGCGTCTCTCTACATCATGACGATCGACTGGCCGCTCGTAAAAAAATTTGACCATTGATTAATTGATTGAAAACCAGAAAAAGACATTGATTTCAAGTGTGTTCATATTAAGCTTAGAAAAAGATAGAATTCTATCTTAGCACGTAAAAATTATAGCCAATTGAAAATTTTATATAAGACGAATTTTATTTAATAGAACATAAAAACGAAAGACAGAAAGAGAGAGGGAGAGAGAGACAGAGAGACATTAGTATTTAATGCAATCAGGAAATCAGAAATTGTTTGTAGATTTTTATTTATTTATATAATTATTTTATTTTTATTTATTATCATTGATTCCAATAATTGTTTTCTTAAAATTTGGATATTAAATTTTAATATGACTGAGTGCGCGTACGAGCACAGTATTTATAATTAAGCACAATAGCATTTGTAATTGAGCAATTGTGCAACGATGTTATTGGTATTTTCATTGCAGCAAGCAAATGAAACATTTTCCACGTAATTAATCTGACTGGTTGCGTTTTACGCAATCGCGCGCGCGGAACTCGCGCGTGAGAGATAATCTTATCATCAACGACAAGTGGTGGTTTGTTGATTCGCGACGTGTTTGATAAAGATACTGCGTGGGAACGATTGTTATCGATTTCGTGAAATTTATAAATTTTTTATTGTCATACATTTGGATTGAATTGCTCTTTTCATTTAACTACATACAATTAGATTTTCTTCGAAAAATTGATCAAGTCAATGTCGCAACATAGTGTCTTATTAAAGCACTGTCAATCGCGAAGTCACAATTATGAGAAAGCCAATAGTATTCCGCGGATAAATAATAAAGTCATATATACAACTTATCCCTCATGAGATCTCACTCGAGAAAAATGACAGGGAATTTATTTTTCATTACTCGATGCGACTTTATTCATTTGCGTGTCCATTTCACGTTTCTTCATATAGCGGCGAAGTGGAAAATTGTCTGCGAACGTAATATTATTCGTTCGCGGAACTCCAATTTTTCCACGTCATTGCGATCGCGCTGAATGGAGGTATATTCCCGAGGGATGTCGCGATCGATGAAACTTGAGAAAAGCGAGCGTAATACCGCGGGAATAGATAAAAGCTCTATTTGTTTCTACTTTTTACATAATTATACGTGATATTTGAACGTATCTGTCACAGGATTATAAGTGATATTTGAACGTATCTGTCACAGAATTTTTATTTTAGATTTCATGTAAAGTTCGTTAGTCAAAGTGAGCCGTTAATCAAAGTGATTTCATCAGCTTCTCTGAGATATCTTGTTATCTTAGTCAGTTATAATGCCAATCAGGGTAATTGTTACAGGAAATTAAATATCTTTGCGCCGCGTAATATCTTTAAAATTTTTAGTCATTACAAGAACAGCTATTTCACCAGTTATTGTAAAAATCAGAATAAATTGCGGTCTAATATTAAGCTCACAATTATTCCAAGTGACGAGAGAAAAGATTATTTCTAAAATACATAGAATTATACCAAATAACCAAATATGTAATGTAATTCATGTAATATTTTAAGTTTGTAAATACTTCTTATTTCTTATCTAGCATGAGATATAATATGCATCTAACTATAATTATGCATCTTTCATGGTTGGAGCGTTATTTCTATCTTTAATTGGATATTAAGAAGAAAAGTCAATGCCTTTTGCGAAATTGTTGAGTTGCGTAGCGCCATGTTGATAAATTACTTGGTTCTCAAGGGGACGCTTGATACGCCCGTAATAAAATAACCATCGCGAGATTGTTTTGTCAATTATAGCAAATTGAAGGCTCGTGTTGATTTTCTTTGAAGACTTGTAGTTATTTCCGAGCTTCATCGCGCAACATTGTCTTGCTGCAAAACGAATTATCGGAAATTCCGATGCATAATGACATAAGAAATGACAGTCAGACGGAAAAAAGTTATTTGCAACAAGATAAATGGAAGCTATAATTTATTAATTTATTTCATAGTACTATGTGTCTTTGTGTCACTAGAAAAATACTTTCGGATAAATCGTGCATCGAAGCTAAGCGACAAGTCAAAATTGTCTTTTAAAATCTAAAGACCCAAGTAGCAAGATGACGTTCAAAAACGTCTTATTGACGTTAAAGACGTCATTAGGACGTTATTAATACGTCATTTGATGTCACTCTGCTACTTGGGGAAGTATTCTTAAAAAAATATTGAGATAGATTATTTTTATTTATCTATTTATACATATGTATATATAAATATGTTTAGGGTTCAATACGCCAAAAATAGCTATATTTCCAATAACATTTTGCAAAATATTGATGCTTTGATACTCCGATCATAGAAAAATATAATATCCCACGGAAATTGATCGAGCAGCAATATAAAATACAGCAATATAAATGAGTTTCCTCACATGAAAGCAACATGAGATATTCTGCATATGAAACTTTCGAAACGTAGTCGATGATTATACGCTCATATACTCGTACGCTCGCTCGCGCATGTTATATTGCACGAACACACGATAGATAAACAACGGGAAGAAAGTATCCAAAAGGACCTTTACATTTTACCTTGCGCTGTATCGCTCGGTCTATGCGGCGATACGCGACAAATGGTGCAACTAGTTTCGCGTATTTGCCATCCTGCAAACAAATAAACAAACAGGAATTCCGAGCGTGCCTGTAACGCCATTTGTAACGTCTGTATCATGGCATCGATTTTACCGCGCTTTTCCGTGCAAAAATCCCGTTTCGCCTGCAAAGTATTTTCATTGCCGGTCTAGCTGCGAGAACGCGAGCTTAATGCTATTATTACCCCACATTATGCAATTATCCCAAGATTACCAAATAATGCGAACTACCTACCATTCGAGTATTATTACGCGCGTGTATTATTTTTTTTATGTCGTAATATCGTCGAGAATGCGACGTTATTCGAAATTTTAAAATTGAACGCGGTAACTTGCGAGAAAAATTTTAATTCTTAATTGTAAATATCGAACATTACGGATAACAGTCTTAATAAGATTTTGCTGAATAAACGAAAAATAAATACCAGCGGAAATGAAACATGAAAAAATGACGTTAAGTAAATTTTAATACGATCTGTTTACCGTTTTAAAACGAGAAGAAGATGAAATTATTATTACGATTTTAGCACCGCGTAATTAAAATTGTATGTAAATAATACGATAAATAATTTATTGCGCACAAATTTGTTCATCTTGTCATTATTTTATAGCTTTGGGATTGAAATATTTAATATAATAGTCTTCTTTCATATATCCGATAGAGGTTGAATTAAATAAATTAGGTTGAAAGCATTTATTTCAACTGCGTGTAAACTTAAAAAGATAAAAGATACATTTTAATTAAATCGTGATAAATATAAAAATATAATTACGCAGATATACATTTACTGAGCCTGGATGAGCCATATCTTTATTATATGTAATTTGAAAACACAAGTAATCCAGGAATTTGCTGATTAATTGTAAAAATGAAAGATAACGTATCTATACAAGTGATTAATACTATCGAATATTAATTAATTAAGGAACGAAATAATTGCAGCTGATTTCCATTAGGGTTTTATATTACATAACTATCTTGACCATGTTGTTACGAAAATCATGGGAACTAGTTAACAACTCAGTTCAACTCGAAACCCGCAGAATCTTGTGAAACTCTTGATGCTTCCTTGAATATTCCTAGTGCCTAGAGGCAATACCTGATAACTATCGCAAGGAGCGTAATTAGTATATGGCACGAATTTTAAAATACAAGTTTCTAATTGTATTTTAAACATTTCATCCAATTATATGAATAAGTTTAAAACGATATATATTAGCTCTCTAGATTGCACCGTGTGGAAAAAAAAGAAAACCAATGTTTTATATTCCTCTGGGTAAATAAAGTCGTCCGTCCGCTGTTAAATCTCGTTTCCAAAGCGCGCGTGACTTTTTCGAAAGAATCAATTTAAATATAACAAAGAATTTATAAAGTGTAATACTTGTATAAAGATCCCACAAATCCCAGTTACGCTGCTGAGCGATTGAAAAATTCAGCAAAGACGATTGCGTCTCCTATCGTAAAGGTAAAGTTAGGTCAATCCGTGACAAGTTAAATTCTCGCGCGGACGAGTTTCAAATTCTTACTAAATTTGGCAACGAAGGCAAACGCGTTAACAAGTTATCTGACGCGAAGGAGTGTGTGTATGTGTGTGACAGGGGATGTTAGATATTCCTACAGGAACCGTATACACATCGTAGGGCCTCCCGAGGGATCGGCCGGGATCGGATGTTAAATCCGTGAGACGAGCGTTACCCCGCGACTTTATTCGACAACGGCTCTCGTAGTGACGAGGGTGGACGACGACGGAGTATCACTAAAACCGAAAGCAAACAGACGTGATGCAAAAATTTTGAAGAATATAGAGAGTATGAAGAATATTTTATAACTTGCCGCTTAAATTTCAATAGATTCTATTTCGAATTCTATTACGGATTCGGAATTGATTTCTGAATAGATAAAATGTCGAATAGATAAAATGCGCCAATAGCTTTCAGATTAATAAACGATTGAGAAAGAAACGTGAGCTAATTTTCAGAGGAAAACAAATGATAAAGTGAATATTCTTTATCTTTTAAACTTTACAAGTGGATTTTGTATGTATAACATCTATATATGTATGTACAATTTCATTTTGAAACTTGTTACATGCAATACATGCATGATACTGAAACTTGCGACAAGTAATAATGATCTTTCTATAACCAGACAAGTACGCATTTAGAGAACATGGTATATATGTAACCATTAACCATGTATATACATAAATGCACACGCAAGTATATATTGTACATAAGTATAGGTACTTATGCGAGAAAGGTATAAGTCTAGGTATAGATATAAAAGAATATTTAAGAATATTTCACAGCAATTGGCCAAAAAATGACGCTTGGTTACTTTAAGTTACTGGACAACTGGTTTTTCTTTACACGATATCTCGATGCGTGAGTCGAGTTTCTATACGATTTACATTTTCACGACGCAAAATGATTTCCATAGAGCTAGTTCAAATCTTCAACCGAAATATTGGATATCACGATTTACATTACAATGATAATGTAATTCTATAGATAATAGGTATAGATATGAATCCATTTCGGCATTTTACGTATTATTATATTTTTCCTTTAATATCGCTTGTGCAATTTATTATTTTACGTGAAAATTGCATGCGCATTATTTCCGTTATCAACTGCAGCGTTCCAAATGCAGCACTGCCGTTTTAAATAATTGCGTAATTATAGCAGCTCGTTAATTCTCCCAGGAATGTCTAGTTGCTGGTTATCTTACGAAACGCAAAATTGAATCAAGTGTTTGCACGTGGAATAGCAGTTCTAATGTGATTCCAACAAGCTCGATGTTCATATAGTTACAGTAGCAAGAGCTTCTTTAGACGACAAGTTAATTTACGTCAGAATATAGGATAGATTCTATTTGCAATGTTGTGTAATATAAGAAACATTAAAAAAGATACATATACGTATGTATATGTATATATAAAAACATATATAACAGAATGTATCAAATCATACAATCGACATATCAAATTACACGTAGAATTCTATCACGAAATCTGACGCAAATTATAGATCGCCTAAGTAATTTAAGCGAGTTTAAATAGTTCAGAGATCTTAAAGTCCGATATCGGAGGCTAAATATATATGTGTGCTAAAATATAGAATATTTCTAGCAAAGTATGTAGGAAATTCATAAATTGTTGGAGTCCCTGAAATCGGATAGGAGTGGAAAATCACAAGAAGTGAAATTTTAGCGGCGGCAATATGATTTCACATATCTTTAGCGTGGATATTAAAATGAACTGCGTCACGTGCGAGATGTCGGGTATTATAAAAACCAAATATCGGATACGTTGGCGAACGATGACGAGGGGTCGATATCGTCTCTAATTGAAAGAGGATCCGTATTGCACCATAATCTCTGCCCTACGACGTCTTGTTCGTAAAATCGTGTACGATGTCAGTGATCCGACACCAGTTTATCAGTAACTAAAGATTTCCGACATAGTTATCTGTTTACGAATCTTATTCTACCATTCTGTAGGAATGTTCGACAAAGTTCTTAGAGAGAAGAATGCTACTTGATACTTTTGAAACCCGCGGACGTCATTCTGCTCCCGTATTTACGGATTAATCATCTATAGTTCCCACGTCGGAGTAATTCGAGTAATTTGAGTAATTTTACTCGTCGAAACGAATTAAGTTATTATATCCGGAGAACGACCGAATCTATTATCCTTTTCTTTCCGTATTTTAATATATTATGATCGCGTTGTAACTTTGTCATGACCTCGTTAACATTATCGCCCGTGCACATGTTACTCTTAGGTAATACCATAGCGAGGCTGGCTCCGGCTTTGGCCGAGATAAGAAATCGATCGATATCCGTGCAAACGCACCTCTCACGATTTCAACGCAGCTCACGTACTTTAACTTGAGGGTGTTCGAACCACGAGCGTCATTAATCCTTTCCGAAAGATTGGCATATAAATGACAGTGTTCGCACGATTTAGTGCAAACGTCGGGATCGTACTTGCCGTAATTTCGTTTCACGAGAGGCAGACAGCTACAACGAACATTGATCTTATATATAATACTTCCATTTAATCCCGCGATGAATTATTGCCGTAATAGTAGCGATATTGGTTATCGCCTGTGATTTCAAGTTTCAGATTAATAGAACCTTTTCCGGCGCAGATATAATAACATATCGGTTTTTGTAGTATTTAACATGTCCCGACAGAGAAATTTAGGTAATGATATAATAATATCGTTGAGATGAAAATGAAGCTCATTACGGAAAGACAAATTGTCTGCGTGCGAAGAGTTAATATAACTTCCATTAATAATGAAGAGAGCATGTTATAATATCACATGGAAATTTTGCTCAAATGAAAATTATTGATTGAACTTTTTTTTATTACATTACCTTTATACGAACAATTTTTTCCGCAAACAAAAATGTTCAAAATTTTTCATTTCAGGAATTCTAACATAACTTCCTATAACGAGCAAAAACTAAACAAAAATTAGTTAAAGTTAAGTATGTAAAATATGCATGAATATTTAAATATCGCTTTAGTATGCTAAAGTTGCTCATTATTGTGTAATATAGGATCTAAAAGTATTAAATATTAATTAACTTGTAAAACAAAAAGTAAAGAATATAGGAACCAACAGATAATTATTCTAATAATAATTTTTCGAATGATCACTTCTCTTTTTGTATTCAGTATCACCTTGCATCTAGTAGTAATACATCAGTTGATATAATCCGACATCGCCTAAGTGAATTGTACAGAAAAGAGTCGGACGTCGCAGGCAGCTCTTTATTTTATTTCATTCCGAAAGAGACTTTTATCCTTGGCGAAGTTTTTCTCGAGGGGTTCGGCCGACCAGTTGACATGGTCGGCCGAGAAACTCTCGCGGAACTCGATTCAACTTAAAGGTTCCGTTGACAAATCCTTCGGTCCGAAGTGGCTTTCCCTCTTGGAAGTCGCGCCGACCTAATTTTGTCGCTAAAAAAAATGCCCAGCGAACCGGAATCGCTTTTTATTCCTGCGATTTACTGCCGACTCGTAAGGAAATTAATAGCGACACTCCTGGAAAGCGTTACATTTGGAATTTAGCACGCTTTTAAAACTCCGACCATTGCGAGATGAGTGTAGCCCGCCTAATGGCTGACTCGAACTACTTCGCGCGTCCGGGCACGTAGTTCCGATTCAAGGCCGGGTCATTGTCCGCGAATGCGACACACGTGGATAAGCTTAATTCTTACTCAAAGGCACGCCAGTGCCTTTCCGTCAAAGTGATGAGGGCAACGTGATGGCGTACTCGAGAAAGAGATGTCTTTCTGTATTATTTTCTTTTCATTTGAAGAGTCTTATCCGCTGCTTCTACAAAGCGGAAAAATGCGAGAAAATTGCGATTCGTGTCGCAAACATTATTTATATGTAATATATATTTGTTTAAAGTTCGCAAAATTCTTTGAATTTCGTTAGATTGGTATTTTTAATTCGTAGAAGAGTCTTTGTCGTAATGAAGTACACTCGAGCTGAAATATTCAATATTTCCTGATTGTCCCGATTTTGACGCGAAATTGTGCTATTCATAACGAGATAATTTATCGAGCGATGACGATATATGTGAACGCATATGATGAATTTCTGTAAACGCGATTTTCGCGTTACGAGAGTTAATAGACTCTTCGTCACTATAAGTGCTGTTGACCACTTAACCGGCGAATATATACACGTTTCTACGTATGTATACATTTCTGGTATGTATATATGACGTAGCATAGCATTGAGCTGTTTCTCACTACAAATCAGCGGGGGATTCTCGCCTCCTGCGGAAAATAGAAAACTAATGTGATCTGAGAATTCGACGCGAGCGATTGCGGAAGCGATTCGTCATGCGTAAAATTGCCTGGAAGTAATCTGCCGTGGGTTCGCCCACGTACTTGCAGCGAAACACGTTAGACAAGAGGTAACCTACGCGCGATATTCCTCGCGGACGGAACAGTTTGCGTAAAGTTGCCACGCGTACCGACATAATGGAACAATTCCAGCACGACGAAACGGCGACACGTGGAACGACACGACGAACATTTGCGACCCTGATGCCTGCGAATACCGTGTCGATACGGCGACACACCCGAAAGTGTGATGTGTTGAGACAGTGATAAATTTTACGCGGCTAAAATATGACTTATATACGAGACTGACTTCGTTCGCTGTGTAATAGGGTGATCTCTAACAAGAACGGAACACTCGCGAATAATTCTTCTAGAGTTTGAAGACACTAAAAGAGAAAACGTTGAGGAAAACATTTTTTATGATGCAGGTTAAATTCATCTTAGTGTCAGTTGCGCAAGAAGTAAGAATATATATTCTTTTATGTATGTGTATAAGAACATATGACGTAATATATATTTTTCCATTTGAGAAAAGTTGCGCGGAATACGAGACGTCTTACAATATAATATAAAAGTTCCATCGGAATTTTGCAATGAATTGCAGAATTTTTATTTTTTTTATCAAATTTGACATATTGACTTTCACACCACTGGTGTGAGAACTGGGTCGCAACGTTTCGCTGGGAAACGGCGTCAAAGAGGATATTAATTCTTGTACCACCGCTGCTTCTTGTGTCTCACGAGGCGTTTATGGCTTACGTCATTGCTGAACCGTTGTAAAACGCTGGTGAAGTCATCATAGTTTTTGTTATACTGGATTAAAATGTGTTAGCTGCATTTGCGCCGGTGCCGCGGTGGCTTTCAAATCCGTAAAACGATAAGTACGACACGGTATGCTACTCCACTACTTGAGACCTTTAACTTCAATGTTGCAGAATGGACGTAATATAACGTGACTTTACTGCATTCTCGTCCGAGTAGATTAACTTTCGCTGCGAATGGCGTCCGCGAAATATTACAAAAGCAACGCGACGTACTTGCGGCACGTTTATATTCAGCTTAGAGAAGGCTAGAAAGATTTATAAAATGAGAAGTCGCGGCAACAAATAGTTAAAATAAATTTTCAGTAATAAACTGAATTATGTCTTCTTGCAAATTTTTGCACCAGTACGCTAGGAGTTACTTTATGCCAGAGAAAAAAAGTGGCAATTAATAAAGAAGCAAATGTAACGAGGAATGTAAAGTAGGAAGAATCTTATTTCATTAGGAAAATTTTATTTCGCGACTAAGAGATGATTTTTATTTTAACGAGTAGTATCAATTAAATTGTAATCATCGAGCATAAATTCAAACGATTCAAATATTATTTCAGCGGAACCGTGACCTATATATTATTTTATTTTCTAAGAGACAACAATATCATCTTTTGCTAATGGCAAATGATGCAATCCTAAGAAAACGGTAATTAAGAAACATTAATCACTAAAACTTAAGGAACTGCAATCCATCATTTCTTATGGTGGTTGCAAAGCAATTAACTGTCACTTCTGAAACGCGAGAACTTTTAAGCCCCGTTAAATCCGTAATTCGATCAATTAAACTTCCTCTAAAAATAGACAGAGTGCAAGAATTTTTATAACAAATTTACTAAAATCGATATCAAGTAAAGTTTTAAGCGTATTTTTTTATCCTTAAGCATATTTCTTACTTAAGGACTGGAAGCGATAAGAGATAAACGAAAAAGTTTACTCGTATAATAAATTTCATAGGTAATAATTTTAGAATAAATTTGTAGAATTACTTGCATATTCTTGTATGTTATTTGTATTTTTCCATCGTGTTTTATTGTGTGCGTCTCGCTGCAGCAAACTACACGGTTCTTCATTCGCTAAATCACGGCACCTCGTTTCACATAAAGCGAAATACACGAATTGCCTCTCTCGTTCAGCGCAATGCGCCAGTTAAAGTGAAATTACAGCTGGTGTAATGACGCTCGAGTTTCGTCTGTCGGTTTTCAAGCGCAAGTCGCGAAAAACACGTGTTCGAAATAGTTGAGAGGGAACATATTAAACTTATGCATGGGGCGAACGTTACGGAACATTTGCAGCTTGTATAATTGTATACACTCAATAGCTTTAGGATTTTATATTCTATTACTAACACGCGTACGTGAAATATATATGGATATAAGGCGAGAAATAATTGCATGCATAATATACATCACGCACATATGATATAAAATAATAGAACCTACATTATACGCTACATAGTACAAAACAATGATTGATATAAAAAAGAATTGAAAAGGATATTCTAAACATTTATCAAGTTTTAATCAAGAAGTATGCGACGATTTCGCAGTAATTATTAATTTAGGAAATTTGAAGGTTTAATTAATCATCCAACGAGTTACAAAATTGATCGAATGTTTCAAGAATATCCAGAAATGATTTAGAAATGCATTATCTATATAAAGAAAATGTCTTTTTCATAATATAAATATGATAAAAGTTCATTTGTTTACATTAACTTATTTTCTCTATTCTTCCTTATAGTATGAAACAATTTCATAGGAATTTTAGATCATTTTTCATCAATTTCGTGTGCAACTATATCTTTACAATAAATATATTGTAAATATCACTGAAATAAGGTATATAGAAATATTAGGAACAATTTTTTTGGGTACGTTTCATGCAATATTAATAAATGGAATAAAAAACAAATACCGAAGTTAATTTCTAGCTACGCGGTGATTCACTACTTCCTAATTGTGATATATTTTCGTAAGGGATCATAAAAAAGGGATGAGCGCGTGAGGAAACTATTTCATGGTGAAGCGAGAAGTCAATGAAACGGCGAAAATGTGCCTATAAGAGAAAGAATGGCTAGGGAAACAGCGAGAAGTAAAATAAACCAGCAGCCATCCTCATATACCGGAAAAGCTTTTACTATTGTATTGTGCAAAACACATACACAGGCAAACACATACACACACACGCACACACGCACACGCACACGTTCAAATAATAGAAATGAATTAGTGAGAAGAGTTATCCCCTCATTCTCCGTTTAGCGAAACGCCGAATGACCGCAGAACAACATGCGTAAACTTGGCATCCTACGTAAACTTAATTTATCTATTTATCGCCTACAATTTCTTTAATGCCGATAGCATTTGCGACGTATATCATTTTGAAAAAGACAGACATTCGTACAAAATATGTCACATTTCGATAAATTAGAATTTGGATCGGTTATAATTTAACGAATCTGGTAAAAAATCGAGCAGATTCGTGCTATTTTTAATTTTTTATTTGTTAATCTATTACCTAATGTAATTGCGTTTTTTCGCTCTATCCCTTTCTAGATATTCGCTATCGTTCTTTGAAATTGTTTCGCTGCTTTACTGTTATTTTTAGCTCTGTTCTCTGTTCATTTAACCTTTAACCACATCCACGCTGTGTTTGTCAAATTAATTTTTCAGTATTTTTCTGCATTTTGATTCGTTTGCAATAGATATAAACGGTCAATGGAAAGGCAACAGGACACGGAGAACATCACGTTAATTTAAAATTTGTCGGGGCAGTTTTTGTAGATCTTGTTCCAATGACGGATGAAACGTCGTGTTAAAAATCACCGATCCATCAATCACGTCTGCTTTTCGTGAAATGTGAGTACTTGATTGTCTCTAGTTTCAAAAGGTCTTTTTACGAAAAGCTGAATAAAATTGGAAACGTAAAATCAAACTAGGTGAATACTTGAACAAATTCTTATCCATAAAGAACAAAAGTATAGAAATTCTGAAGCAAGTTGTTTGACTTTTTTTTTAAACGAAAATAAGCAGAAATTTTTAATTCTGAAATAGCGTTAAACTGCAATATAAATATATACATTCCGTTTACACATATATTTGCAAAATTCTTACACATATGAGAAACTTATATTACGTTTATCAAATAATTAAAATTCAAGTTCTACGCGCGACACTATGCATTGTTTTATTACTTAAAATACTATTTACGCGGCAAATATAAAATAATTAATTACATACAGAAATTGATTATTTTGTACTATTATTTGCTATCAGAAATCAAATATATTTTAACCTGTTTAGAATTAAATGTCAAACGAATACTATTTTCCACGGAATACGAAACGTTCGCAAAACGCTACTGCAAAACATTTGCAAATATTGCAAATGAAATGTTTGCTTGTGTTAGCGAAAATGTCAGTGACTATTCGCGTTGAATTTAGCAGCCGCATTGGATAGGCAATTTTGATGCTCCGATGCGATTACGGAATAAAAATTAAGCGGACAAGAGCCAGCGAGAGAGAACGGATGCTGCGCCCTTTCCGAGGTACAATAAATGGTTGCTTTAATTCGGATCGACGTGTTCGGCATAATAACGTTGCGGGAATAACTAATACAGAACCATTATCGCGGTAACACCATATACCCCGCGTTTGCGTTTGCATAATGACGTGTAGCGCAATAAGAGTTCAATCAGGTAACGAGCGCGCGATTATTGTTAAAATGCAATAAACTTACGCTGGTAAATCGAAAGGCAGTTGTTGATAGCATTTAATGCTGAATTGATAGTAGTATATCAATTCATTAATCATCCAATAATTAAATAAATATCTTGAAACATCTTCTGAAACATTAATATGGGGAAAATACATCACAAGATATCATAACAAGCGTTCGACTCTTCTAACTTTTGAAAATATGAGCAAATAAATAATCTAATAAAGACATATTATTTTTTTTCATTAACATTTAATAATCTTATTAAATTCGCTAATTATTTTGTCTTATGTTATTATACGCATCGACTATGTTTAATTATTTACAATATATCGCAAATGTCTTTAAGCTATATTGTACATTACAATAGATTTTTAAAATTAACATCGACATTAATTAATCCGCGATTCTGTATAGTTTAGTTAATTATAATCCCTTCGGCAAATTAGTTGTATCGGATTCTGTTAACGTTACTGTAAAAACTTGGGCTTTTCAACCGCAAGGCACGGGTGTTGAATTACAAACAAGAGTGCTTCGATTTTCCCTATTACGCGATGTAATCCGCAAGTAGCGCAGTTTGCGCCCACGTAATCAGCGATTTTGGTCGAGCGTTCTAATTAGTGAGATTATGATGATTTCCATCGTGGGCGAAACCGCGTCGATGCAACATTTGTTGTTACATTGATTTGGCATCAATTGATCGACGTTGACAGCTCGAACGAGCTGTATTTTAACGGTATAGAGAAACGGATCGGTCGCGCAATTCACACGTTTCGCCCGGTTTGATGCGTTTCAGGAAATTGGTTTCATTACCGGCTCTTTTTAGCAAGAGCAAAATCGAGTTTTGGCGAATACGTATTGCTAGATTTTTTGCTTTCGTTTTTTTTTTTCGCTGATAATTAAACCCGCACCCACAATTGTGCGCTGGAGCCAAGCTTTTGGGAGAGAGAAATCGTTAATTCGTTAACGCATTAATGCAATTTTTATCGATGACTGATTTACAAAACGTAACACGATATTCATATGACGTTCGTGAAATGAAATTTGATATATATGTATATTCGCGTAAGAGAAAAATTATTTTACACGAATAGATTTTTAAGGCAAAAGCGAATATGCGAATGGAAATGTATACCTATTATTTGGAGATATTACATTTCAATCAGATATTAAAATTATAGAGAGAAAGAAGGATTTTTAAAACAGATGTTTTAAACAATTTTCAACAATTACAGAATAAAACAAAGTTTATCACTCTTGTAAGGAGATCGAGAGTCTCTACTTATAATATCAGTTTCCGTCGGAAGATAAAACGCCTTCCTCTAAACAGCTTCATCTTTTAAAGACAATTAATTCAGCTTCTTAGTACGAGAAAGAGAGCTCATTAACATTTCGCAAACCCGTCGAATTCAATAAGAGTGGAAGTTCAGTTTGCAGATATTCCTCTCATTATTCTCATATTAAGAATGGCGCTTTTTATCGGATAATTATTGCCTAATGGAATTCTGCCAATAAAAAGTTCATCATTCTTTCGTAATCGCCTTGTATTTAAGAGACATCTGTGAATCTCTTTAGCAAAAACTTCGATAATACTCAGGCAGGCTTCATTACGAAGTTTCGAGCTGCGTCTCCCTCGGCTTTGCTGTCCTATTCGATAATGGGAATTTGTTCGGGCAGATCGAAGCGGCTCGATTTGCAGCGTCGACGTGAATCGACAGGAAAGTGGTACGCCCCGTGAAACCTACATTCTTTATACGCGTTTGTCATAAGAATCATCTGGTTCAACGATAAATAATCGATTGTCATCTGATGTGACAATTCCATTTTTTTCTTACACACAAAACATCGGCTATCGCCGTCGTTATTTATGGCATATCGGAGAACATTTAACATGAAATTATTTGATGAGATTCTTAATTTAAAGTTTAGTCGTCATGTCAAAAGACAGCAGATTGGCAGGAAAATTGATAGTTCCTCGAAACAAGATCTAACTAGAGTTGCTCAAAGGCTGACACTGCAAATACACACTGGTATATAAACATATTCTTTTGGATGAATTACTGTATAGGGTGTATATGTGTTTTCCATATACATATATTCTCTTTTGATTCGGATGTGGCGAGTAGGGTATCATGTGAATGCGTCTAATCTCGAGGGTCGTGTAATTATAGCTTTTAATATATATCAGTACTCTCGTATTCGCTGTATAACAGGGCACACTATAATAATCACCTTAGACAGTCTAATCAGTCTGATAGCTGGTTGATCGTTAAGATACCTTCGTACATAGGGATCGATCGAGCTGTTTAATATTCAAGAGGATAATCAACGATTGTAGGTGTACTCTAATTGACATAATCTCTAGTCTTACAATATTCATGTTCAGCTTATGCTTGGTTATTGTTATATCGTTATGTAACCTTAATTAGTAATTTAGTTCATCGCATCTCTCGATGAAAATTGCAAAAAGATGTTGCTGTATTATCTTTATAAATCGACTCGTCAAATTACGTTTATCGCTATTTTACTGTATCTGTGGACCCCGTTTCAAGACCAATATATCCACAAGTAGGTTTATGATTACTGGAGACTATTAATTTCCTGGTAAAAGATTAACGTTTTTTTCGTATCGTGAGAGATTAACCCATAATGAGAAAAAGTCTTACAATTTCTTAATTAGAAAAAGAATGTATCTATTATGTAGGATTTGAAACAAATTGTTAAAATATTTACCAAAATATTCCGCGATTAATTTCTACTCATTCCTTCGATATTTAAGACGATTATGAGCACGAAATTGTAGAATTCGAAGGCGACGAATCTATATAAAGATTAAAAAATGGGTAAACTCTGATTTATTTCTTAAAACACGAATGATAACGTAGAAATTTAAGTCGTAATCTCGAAGTTTACGCAATTTTGTGTCAGTTTAAGTCGAAATGAAATCCGATTACGTGTATTTCGAATCCGTTAATTAGGTTGCTAAATATTACGTCGTCTACTACGTGTCTTTTTGAGTACGACTATTATTATCTGTTGATTTATTTTTCCCGATAAACGTCAATTCTCGCAGATGGACGTTATCTTGCGTATTTTTTTTATTCCACCTACGACATTTGCAGAATGTGCAACCAAAATCGAGCACAGCTCGATACACCCATAGGACAAGCCCTCGAAGGGACGCGACGTCATATGATGGAATATTACGTAAGCCATTTCGCGTCATCATGCTATAAAAGGACGATTCAATATCGCCGTTCGGGGGCTTTACCCGTTCGAAGTTTAACTTGCACTCGGCTTTTAAACAGGAACGAGCGGTGCGTGGGTGAGCTATCGGAAGTGCTTCGAGATTTAATATATGAAAGTCTTTCGACGAGATCCGATGCCACCTTCGCTCTCGCGAAACTTTCGACTCGTGACGCGTTATTTCCGGCTCTGCGGAGGCTGTTTGCGGAACTCCACCGAACTTCTCTCCTCTTTTAAAGGTCGAAGACTCGCGCCCGGCATGTATTGTTATATACGTCGACGCTAAAATATCTCGCGACGCGAGACTCTCTGCGAAACTTTTTATTCAGTTCTACCTCCCCGTTGTATTTCCCTAGCGGCAGACCGGCGATCGGCGGTGAGATATAAAGGGCAAGCATGTTTGTATATCGCAATCAAAGGCCTGATATAACGCAGACTGTGAGCACTAGAATAAGAATCTTAGAATTTCACTTTTCGAAATAAAAACTTATCAGGAAGAAAAACATTTTGATATAGCGCACATATTACTTACTTTATTTAGAATAATTAAGTAAAACAAATAGGAAATAATACTCCGCTTTTACATGTGTGAGAATTAATTCATTTTTTATAAAATATACTCGTATAAAAAAAGTCTGAACATATATTAATGCCGATAATTAATTAATGAACTTTAGCTACTTGGTTCTATAGTTATTCTCTTCCTTTTATTTTAGTACGTTTTCTGTCTCAATTTCTAATCTCGAGGCATATTTAAATTCGCGCCGGAATTCAGGATAAAATTTTATTTATAATTTCACATAACGCCACGTATTTGTACATATATTTCGATCGTATATGCGTGCGCATTTCGTTTCCTCTCGAATGTTTCTCGTATTGTAGTCGTACATTAAATTATAAATAGAATTCTGTCACGACGATTTACAAATCGTCTAAAGTGGGCTTTACACAAGCGTGAAATATTTACCCGCGGGGGTAATCAATCGATCTTGTTCTAATCGAAGTTTCCTACTTACACAACCAGTATACCCAGACTCGTATAAACAGACGAGGGATATCTATAGCAATTTTCTCTCTCGACGCATCTCCTATTTCGTTTCGATTCGCGCGTTGCGGCGCGGCGGAGCGGAGAATGAAACGGTAACTCTTCGCGTAGCGGTCGTTACGTAAGTCGATCTATCCTGTTTGTGGGGCGAGAGCTTTACCGTCGCCATCAGCGGAAAGTGCGCAAAAAGGCGAGCTGCACGACCGCGACTAAATGTGGATGCGGCGAAATTCTCAACAATTGCGATGTGTCAACTAGAGTAAAAAATTTCCCCGCCGCGAGGAAGTATCGGGTCCGGCATTCCGTGAGAATCTCTCATCGTGTTTCGCCGTACATACTTTCCCGGCCATATAGCCAGATCGGAGATGGAAATCGCGCACGGAACATTCGAACGAGCTCTCCTCACTCTCGTGGATCTCGTAAAGCTCGGGATTCCTTTCTTCAGTATGTCCGCTACATATGCGCGCACGCGCACGTACTTATGTGTGTGTGTCAGCCAGTTGGCATTTGTCGTTCCGTCCACAGAATCCCATAAAGTACGAGGTACGAGGGAAATGGAAAAACCAACGGAGATGAACGTTCTTGCGAACGAAATCAAAGCCATCTCACCGAAGGCTACAGGAAAATCAAGTTTCTTAACTCGAGATGGCCCGGGTTCAAAGGGCGAAAGCCCCATGATGCATGAAGACATAACGCGAAGAAGTTATATTTCTTCGTCGGCAAATGGAAAATAACATTAGAACGAATATTGCATTTGAAAAAGCAGCGACGAAAAACTGGTGCGCAAAAGTCGCGCGTGAGTATATAAAGAGAGTTATGGCGAGGTGTAAATAAATTTTTCTGATTAATATTTGCGCTTTCAAATATTGATTTATATATTTTCTGGATACGCGAAAACAGAGAAAAATATTTATAAAAAGATAACTTTTATTATCGCTGTGCAAGGCGAAAGTGATTTTTATTTATTTAGTCAATGTTCCAGAAAATGGAACGAAATTTGGCGAGGAACAAAGTTGGCCGAATCGCAAACAGTACTGTCACTGGCTTGACAGTGAACGATAGAATTGCTCTCCTGCCGTGGCATCTCGATTGTGGTAGTTGATGTTTACTTCGTCCAACGTCTAACAGCTTTTTCGTATAACGAAATGTATTTGCGTACCTTTCGCGTTTTCCCTCACAGAGCCGCGTCGTTGAAATCTTTCGAGGAGCTCGAGGGTTGATCCAGCTCCTTCGAGATGTTCGTTGTCTGCTCCAGAATGATCATCTCGCATCCCTCGGGATTCTGCGTTTTCGTGCTGGGCAGCAGAGTCTCTTGCAAGGTGTTATTACCGTTACATATCTTGTCGCCCCTGCAGCTCTCCTTGGTCCTCGGAGTGCTGTTGCTGGAGTTCCTTGAATAACACGGTAGGACCTGCGAAAATAATGGCGCGTGATTTTTTTCATTCAATAGTTTTCTAGCGATGGTTTTGATCGATAGTATGCGACTCCGGCATTTAATCTTTTGACTCCCAAGCGAGGTGAGCCTCATAAATGATTTTCTTGCGAATAATTCTGCCATGAAATTTTCATAATTTTTGTGGATTTTTCTAATTTACTTTTAAGTTATAAGCTTTTATTTGAAACAAATAAATGCTATACAAATAATGTATACAATTTTCAAGAAGATATGACTTATTTACTCGAGGCGAGCCATTCGGCCCACTTGGACGGTTATGTCTCAGAAATCAGCATGGGAGTTATATGGAAAGGTTATGCATTTTTTTCAAATGATTTGTTATTACTAACTTACGTCAAATTGAATCCTAACTAATTTACACCACTCAATTAACAACTTAATATGCATACTCGTCAAATTTAACCAGGTAAATTATATATTTACCAAGTAATTGAAATAATATCTCTTAAAAGTTAGCTCAGTTTTCCGATTATCAATTTCATTAATTTAACACGCTGATCTCATTTTCTCCACATATGCATGTTCAACCGAGCGATATTTGGCTTCGCGTAGTCTCATTTATCAGCGATATTTCTCAGAGAAAGACGCGTTTAAATTAATTTTACACCCAGACGAAATTATTAATCGATCCTGTAATTGCAGTTTATGAGAGCGCTCCGAGTCGTTATGGGACAATCGTCAAGCATATTTTATTATTGCGGAACTTGAGGTCGGAAATTGATGAAAGGGCGTAATCAAGTCGTAGCAGATGTGGATAATTAAAAATTAATTCTATGCGGGTCGAGAAAAATTAATCGGACTTGACGAGCACGATGAAAATGCTCGTGACTCTCGCGCGAGACTCAACTTTCATTGATACCAGAGCATTTTGCATAAGAGTAGAATGACGTCGCAAAATCAAATTCTCTAATATTAATTCCTCTTAATTATCGAGAGTTTATAAAACGATGTCCTAATGTCACAACAGAAAGCAATAGATCGTATCAAATACCTAATATTATATTGCTCGCGTTTCTATTTCTGTGGCAAAATAAACATATCTATAAAGAGGAAAATAAATGAAAAGATAGGAAAGCAATACAATGAAAATGTATGGAAGAAAAATAACAGAAACGAAGCGCGATGTAAAATTCTACACACATTTCCCAATAGATAAATATATAATAAATATATAAAAATATATAAAAAAATAAATATATAAAGAGGAAAATAAATGAAAAGAGAGAAAAGCAATACAATGAAAATGAATGGTAGAAAAATAACAGAAACGAAGCGCAATGTAAAATCCTACATATATTTCCTAATAGAACATCAGGAAACGAGAAAATACCGCAAAATATGAAGCATTCTCGTTACACATAAATCTTTTTCCGTTCTATGAATTTGCAAATAGCGAGGGTAAAGTCTTTTCGCGAAAACAATAAAGAGCGCGAGTCATCCTTTTATACCATTTTTACCTTGGCAAATGCGACCGTGAATCGAAACCGCCAATCGGCATCTTTGAGAGAATCGATTGAATACTAACTATAATTCAGAATGCAAGTTGAAGTTGCATTCAATAGACACCCGGCAAAATATATACTATCTTCCCGGCGCACGTACGTTGATGTCCGAAACACGTTTCATCATTTCGCGAACGTGCAGACACGGAGGGAAGAAATAGCTCGACGCTGCAAATTAATTTCGGCGCGCGATAGAATTCAAGCTGCTGGTTTCTCCCCGAGCGTATTGCAATTGAGAACATAACGCATCAAATTGTCGCTCCTTCGATGGTTTCGATGTAAACAGTTCTGTCCCAATTACTTAAAGTGCATTCCTGCACGATCCACCTTAGAAATTGCATGCAGTTAATTATAAATGCATTAGACGTATCCGCGTAATATTACGCATACTCAAAAAGCTTTACCATGTAAAGTATATTAAAACGAACGTTGCATGCAATGATCTGTAACATTGCTTTATTTTATAAAAGTATTTGCCTAACATTCTTGTCTAAAAATTTAAAAAATTCTGAAAACAATGCTATTACAATAATTTTTAATATTACTTTTTTCATAAAGATATTATCTAGCTTTCTAATTTAAAAAGCTCTGGGAATAAGTTGCCGATTCGTGTTCGAGAACGCGCTTGCTTCGAGATATTTAATTTTTAACGCACCATTTCTGCGGCTGGGCACGTACACGGAACTTTTCCGAATGGTTTAGCTTATTTCCTAAATTTCTATTTACATTTTCTAGGGGAAACGGTATAACTGCAATCAGAGTCCATTACGAAAAGTTCCATAATACGTGCCCTGAATAGTTTCGCGAATTATTTTACGCAAAGTATTATACGTTTGCTCTCCGACCGTAATAAGAATGATCTATTTGCTGGTGTATACCTCGCGGATGAATGAGAAACAATGAAATGCATTATCCGGTAATTTCAAAAGGCGCCCAACTTGCGGCCTTGGCTCTCACGACGTGATATTGGAAAGAAACGAAAGGCGGACAAGCTCAATACGTACACACCTGTTTGAATTCCTTGCGGAAGTTGTCGTTGAGCCAGGCGTAAAGGAACGGATTGTAGCAGGTACTGCTCATGGCGATGCAGTGCGACATGAAGAAGCAGAACTTGTAGTAGGACCAGCTGTTGGCGTCCGAGTAAAAGTCATCGACGACGTTGACGATGTTGAGCGGCAACCAAGACACGCCGAATATGGCGACCATGGCGATCAGCATCCGATTGGTGCGACGCTTCCTCTCGCGATCCGTTTCCTCGCGCTTGCTGGTCTTGCTGCCGGGTTTGGCGCGCGCTCGATCGTTCAGCTTGATCGACACGCATATGTAGCAGAAGGCGATTACGAAGAACGGCACGACGAACTGCAGTATCGAGGTGAGCGAGCTGAAGACCTTGCGAAATGGCTCGCTGGGCCAGTTCTCCTCGCAGAAGGACATATACTTTTCCTCCAGCTGCTGCATGTAAAGCCCGTACGGCAGGGTGACCAGTAACGCGACCATCCAAATGCTCACGATGATCGCCAGGCACATCTTGATCTTCATGCGCGGATGGAACGGATAGAGGATTACCAGGAACCGGTCGACGGCTATGCTCGTCAGCGTGAGCGTGCTGATGTACACGCTGACCCCCTGGGCGTAGGGCACCAGATGGCAGAGGGTGTTACCGAAGACCCAGCCGTTCATGAAGGTGTACAAGGGGGTGAAGGGCACGGCCAGCACGCACAGCAGCACGTCGCTGAGCGCGAGGTTCGTGATGAAAAGATTGGTGACGGTGTGCATCTGGCGGTTCCGCCCGACGACGAAGACCACCAGCACGTTGCCGAATATGCCGAGCACGAAGATGACGATGTAGAACACGCAGAATACGATCTGGACCGTCAGATTCGACGTCATGTCCTCCGTCTGCACGTAGCTGGAGTTGCGCGCCGACACGTTCTGCATGGCGACCAGGACGACCGACGAGGCCGACGTTACTTGCGTTGTGTTGTTATCCGTGGCGCATCTTGAAGAGCGCGGGTCAGTTACTCGCGACCGACGACGCCTCCTTTTCCTCTTCCTCTCGCTCTGCCTCCTCTTCCTTCTCCTCCTTCTCTTCCTCTTCCTTCTTCTCTCCCCTCCGTCGTTACCTCGTCAAATCGATCATGCGTCAGCGATACGCGGATAGACTCGCTGGTTCATCATCCCCTACGATTGCGAGGTCGATCCGCTAATGCGACTCGGCGAGTCGAGAGTTAGTCCGGAAGAAAATCGGAGCGGTGTACATATATACACGTGCCGGCGTTGTCGATTCACGAGCCGTGAATTAATTTCTCACGAAGCTCCCTCGCCCCATTAGCGTCAACAGCGCGCTGCTGTTATCCGGCGCGGCGAACGCTCAGGCGAGGGAAGTTGCGATAGATAAGCGAGTTATAGCTCCAGATAAGCAGATTAGCTTGAGTTTCGCGCGCCGCGGTATCCTCGCAGGGCCAACTGTTTGAGGGGCATCGATTACGCTTGACGCGTATGCAAGCGTTGCAACTCTTACCCCGACTTTCGCCGTGATAATCCTTTAAGCGCGATTTAATTTAAGTTTGATTCTCCGATAGTTTAAAGGACAGATTAAATGAGGAGCGCCGCGCTTTTATCGATCGTTATCCCGCATCGAATATTCAGTTCCTTTCTTTATCCGCGAATCTTAAAGGTCCATTTTACATTTTATCTGCTCGATCCATCGACAAAATGGATATCTTTCTTTTTCATTCTCATAATGAAGCCATCTTCCAAGCAGAATTCACATTAAAACGAAAAGTGGCGAGTGACGTAAATAAATGACGATGAGTTTGGAGGCAGCACCAATTTCCTTGTTCATTAATTCGCAAGGTGGCAGTGAGCAAATGTTTAATTAAGCAAGAGGGTTTTGTACGAATACACGAGCAGGGATACTGGTAAAAAGCTCGCCGGAAGCGCCGTTGCACATTTCACTCTTATATTCTCGAACTATTAGTGTAATCTTTACGCTGTTCCTCGCGACGATTCACAACGTAGAAACACCCAATCGTCCAGAGTCATTTATATCAAGAGCTTTTTTGATTATTTAGATTATTTAGAATTACGTCATACGAATATTATATGCTTGTCAATATTACTAGAAACGTCAATTTCGTTCGGTTCGTTCGGCGTTTATGTACTCGGGGAAGGGGCGAATGGCGATGACAGTCAGGCAATTAACATGTTTCGCCGGTTCCGCGACGAAACTTTCGAACCCCCGGGAAACGACCGACGGTTGTTCCTCTCGCTGAAACAAGACATGAGAGAGCAATTAGGAGTACCGATTATGACCGGGTCGGCGTGGACGAGACCCTCGGCAAACTTTGGCAGTGTCGTCGTCGCCGTCAAGCAAGCGTTTCGGAAAGTTCCGAGCGGTCGACAATACCGGCCACGTCGCGCTTCACGAGTCTTGAAAGTGAGGAGAAAGAGAGAGAGAGAGAGAGAGAAGCAGGAGGAACTATTTAAAAAGCTTGGCAAACACTCCTCAAGATCGTTTCGTCATTAAGAATCGGAAATAGGGACGCATATACTCCGACGATAAAGCTCTGCGTTCTCTTTTTTCTTTCTCTTCCTCTTTCTTCTTTTTTCCTTTTTTCTCTTATTGAGTAAGAATTTCGTCAGAAAGACGACACGACAATTCCACTGATGTTTTTTTTAACGCTCTAACGCGCACGGATTTATTTACGCGCAGATGGAGGATCGTAAATTACACAGTTTTCCACTCGTTGGATGTGCGATGCGTATTAATCGGAGATTAATGGAAGCGCGTTACGTGCTACACGGCTCGTTGATAGACCGATTTTAACGGCCATGGTAGATATTAATGAATTCGTTGAACTAGCCGAGAGAGAGAGAGAGAGTATCGAGAAACAATTAGGAGAGGCACAGAGAATGGGGAACATTTGTTAAAATGTCCATTTTAAACGCGAAACGTCGAGCAGCTAATATAGCGTGAGTTAAATTCATTACTAATTGCTTAATTTTATGGTATCATTATAGTACCTCGATAAATAAGAACGAAGGATAATTTTTTAAAGATAGAAAATTAAATATATACTTAAGGTTCCTTTAATTGATATACTATAATTTTGCATTTCTATACATAAAAGTATCTTCAGTTTTGTTAACAATCAAATAATTTCTTGTTGATTTGTCAATTTTAGAATTTTTTGTTACTATAACTCTTTATAACTTAATAATTAGATGGTGACTTTATTACGTATGATAATGTAAACTTTTACTTAAGTACTTAACTAATTCAAAACGATAATCAAATATTCTTAATTGTTATTGTTATTGTAAAAAAAAGGAATACTCCGAAAACGTTTGGACAAATCTGTTCAAAAGAGAGAGCCTCTTCTCTTCTCAATATTTTCAACTTTCATATATGTAACCTAGAGGTTTAGAGAAGATTGCAGCAATAACAAAAAAGCCGAAGAAAGAAAACGGAAAGAAGAGTGTGCAGCGATACGCCGTGAAAAGTGATCACGTACGCTTGTACACGTGCGAGATCGATTTCGGCCACCTGTTGAAGGTCTGCGGGGTCGAGAGAGCGGACGAAGTTGTGGACGATTTCTTCCGTCGCGCGACGAAGACGATGATGATGATCCGCCAAGTTTCGCCGTTGACGCGGAACGAAGTTCTTAGAATCTACGAACGCGTCGCTAGGCCGCGCGGATTTCTCGGGCGCGGGCGCGCGCGCGCGATTACGCGAGAGATTTAGGCCGACGTGACTACTGAGGGGCTCGCGCGTCCTCGGAGGACCCACGAGGCGAAGAAAAGAAGACGAAGTATATACGAAAAATATAAAAATCCTATCTCACACATGTACACTCACAAACGCGCACGGAGGACTTCCTTTACACGGTTGTTCCTTTTTTGATGCAATTCATCGCAGTCTCATCCGCGACGAAGAGTCACGCATGTCCGATTGTTTTCCTCCTCGCGAGAGAGATCGAGAGTTCGGTCTCCGATTTCTTTCACGGCGACACGCGGAATTGCACGCGCGCACGCTCGACCATCGTTCGTAATCGAGACTGTCCGAGGAAACTGCACCTCCTCTCACGAAACCCGCGACTTCGACTTCGTTATCGTTCCATTTATCTACCTTTTATCTTCTCTGCTCGAGAAAACGCGTGCGAAAGGTCGCGGCACGTCGTGCACGTGTCTAAGGAGCACATGTATCTCTCTACCGCGCTGGTTCTCCCTCGCGGAGTACTTCGGACGTAATACGCGCGTTCAGTCGTTCAGCCGCGCGACGACTCTCGCGACTTCATCGAGGATGCTGGGTCCGCGATCGCGAGACGACGATCTTTCGCGGCGCGCGCTCGATGCTGCTCTCATCATCTCGGATACCAGCGCGGACGGACGATCCACCAGTCGGGGCGTCGCGACGCCGGGCTACGTGTGCGAAGCGCGTTGCCTCCCTGTCCTGCCGGCGACTGAGACGCGAGAAAATCGGCTTCGAGGGAGACCGAGGGCGGCTTCGCGCGCACGCGTATGATCGCGTATGATCGCGATGCGCCTACCTGGGTGCACGCGGAGATATATATTTACGACGGACGGGGGGCGGGGGTGGAGTCCGATCGGTGTCGATGCTTAACTTTAAACGTCGTCGTCGAGCGGTATGAAACGTGCGTCGCAAATTCGAGAGCGACGCGTCGGCGTTCATTTCCTTCCTCCGCGTAATATTTTAGGCGAGCGAGCGAGAAAACGGCGCATGTGCCGCGTTTTAGTAGCGTTTTCTTTTGAATAATATCTTCTTTTTCTTTATTATTAAAAAGAACTTTCGAATGACTGGTAAATTTCACTCAAGTAAAAGTACTTATTTATAAATGACTTTTGCTCAAATTGCTTTATTTTATTAAAGCCAGATTTGCCATTCCGTTTCGAACAAAGAGAATCCTTCCGTTTATGACAGTTTGTTAGGAAAAGCGCAAGCAAGCGAAACTTAAAGCTGTATTCTGAATAGCCCAGGGAGATATAAAACAACAGAAATAATTGAATGCACAATTTTTCGAAAAGGACACATCTCTGAATTAAATCAGTTTTTTCATTCCTAAAAATAAAAAACTTTACAATTTGCATTTTAGGGTCAAATTACGATTACAGGAGGGTGCCTTTTTCGTACAAAAAAATGTGTAATTAGAGCACATATTAGCGAAAAAACCTGTAAGCCAAAAAATGCGAGATGTGTCCTTTTCGAAATTGTACATTCAATTATAAGGCTGTTATAAGGATCTCCATAGAACTATCCGCTTTTGTATTTATTGCTATCATTACTGTCATCGTACATAAATAAATCTTTCTTCTAAATTAAATAAGGTTGATCCATTCGCTACAAGCTGAGCTATAAAGTCAATCATCGGCCAAGTGACGAGCAAGAAGTGATTTTAGGTGTTAAGGTGATCCTAAAGCCGTGATCCTAGCCGGTTTTTTTCAGTTTTTTTCTTAGCACTAATCTTTTAATTGGCTTTATAGAAATGCAAAATTCTTGTCTAGAATTAAAGTACGCATCAAAATCTAGATCATGGTGGTCGAATTTATATGTGGTGGTCGTCACGTATAACAAAAAATATTAATTTTTTTTCGTTTTCGATATAAATTCGACCACCATGACCTAGATTTTGATGCGTACTTTAATTCTAGACAAGAATTTTGCATTTCTATAAAGCCAATTAAAAGATTAGTGCTAAGAAAAAAACCGGCTAGAATCACGGCTTTAGGATCACCTTAATTATCAATTTATTCAATCAGAAAAAACAAAATTAAGAAATGTATAAAAATTGATCGTAAATAAGTAGAAAAAATTAAGAAATGTACAAAAAGTGATGTACGGTTTTTGTACATTTCTTAATTTGTTCTTTCTTATTGAATAAATAATTGATAATAAACTAAATTCACGTCTTTTTCTCGTCCTTTGGTAAATAATTTACTTTAATAAATCTTCTTTTTACTTCACACTCGGAATGACGATTGGAAAAACGAGACGGAAACAAAAGACTCGGGATAATGCAACTCTACTAACACTAATTCAAGCGTTCTTACAAGATAACGTAAAAGCTTTAAAGCTGCATCTTTCTTTCCGCATCTTATTTTCGCTTTCCTCTGTCACCGTCTTCGAGCTCGCTAGTTTTCAGTAAGCCGCGGCCAGGTAAAGCCAGAAATAAAATATTCTCATTCGTAGAATCGTTATGTTTTGCGATTTATCGCGATCCACATCGTGCCACGTGTCGTCGAGAGCTATGTCAAGGCGGCGGCCAAAAATACTTGAGATTCTCGCGAGTCCGGGAGTGTTCTCCAGAATCTAATAAAGTCGAAATGAATATATCCTTCACGCGGAGGTCCACAGGCGTGATTCAGTTTCGAGGGGGGGGCGGGGGGACGCGAGGGAGGATAAAGAGCGACGAATTCGCGGCGGGGTGGGAGGCAGGGGAGAAGTTTCCCCGTTTGCATCTTATTGCGGACAAATTCTTCGACTCGGTTATAATATGCTCGTCCGCGAATGGACTTCCGCCGCGAGATATGCCAACTATTCCCAGCAGTTCGTTCGAGGGAACAGGGAAATATGGGATTTCGCGCGTTACGAAGAACGCCGACCGGAATGTCGGGAATAAAAAGTCGACGAGAGTCGTACCGGTCGTACGCTTCGTATTTCGTATGCAATCTTACCGCGCGATCCGATTGATGTCCTATGATATCCGGGAATCCGCGTTTACGTTAATTAACGCGTTGCGAATTTGCAATGCCGAGCGAGCGTCCATCGAAAACTCGTGGGTCACCCGTTAGAGCGCAGCACCCGACGGAGCGATAAAGTTGCGCGCTTTATCATAAATCTGAACAACTACTTGGACTTTTGCGTCAACAATTAATCCGAGATAAGCTATATTTTTTAACAGAATAGGTCGTATGTATACATATATTTTTTTCGCTCTTTTATTCCTCCTAAAGAAGATAACGCGATATTTTTAGAATTGGTAAATAAATACTCGAAGTAACGTCAATAAACAAAGATATTATTTGTACGAGCATAATTAAGATATTTCAGAGACTTGAATATAATAATTACGAAATATTGCAATATGTAATAAATATATTCTTGTTACAATTCTTCTCGAAACTCTTTAATTACGATGTAATATAGTAAATATAACGCAACAATCTATTCTTTTAATTGATACGCGACAGAAAAAGAATTATTTACTGCTTTCAAAAACATCAAGCATAGATTTTTCGATATTTTCGGAATATGTATGAAATTGTGCTAAAAATTTCGTTGCGTGATAGAAATGAGATTAAATGCTTTGTGGATAAACAGGAGGGACAGGAGGCATGGGTGTTTTCATGGAAAAAAGTGCTATTATAAAATACAGTAATTTATTAATAATTAATCATTTATCGTCAGCGTACTCATCATGATAAATTAAAACTTGCAGATATTTCATCTTCCTCGCTATACACTACACATTTTGTCACATTTGTCTCGCAGCTTATAATATACAGGTCTCGGTTTTATCTATTTTGCTATTTATATATATATATATATATATATTATTTATATATATTTATAATTTTTTATTTATTTATAACAGCATGTAGCAATTTGACAAACTCGCAGAACTCTAGTTACACATGCACACGTGGCCAATCGCTCGCTCTTTCGTTCCTTCTTTCTCTCCCTCTCTTTGTGTTCTTTCTATATAATATGTCATATTTATATATTTATATATGCGCACGTATGTGCGCCTCTCTTTGTCATAATGTCGTGTCGCGGATCCCACACTGCGACTCCTTTTTACCGTTTACAATATATCGTTCACGTCATATAATTGTAAAAGTCAGATAGTGCGAGGGAAAGAGACTGCGGTCGATTTTCTACACGGAATCGCAGAGAGAGAGCGGGGCGCTGTCGACGACCACCGTAATTTCCTTTCTTTTTTCCTTTTAGTCGATACAGGAGAAAAAAAAAGACTCACTCCAGTAGGATACACCCAATCGACGTACGCTCGAGTACACGGAACATTCAGCTAAGTCGCAATTGCATATTTTTTAAAATTACCTGGAGAACATCGGCGGAGAAAGAAAAGCAGTAGGGACGATATATGATTAATCGTTTAAATTAACATTACGCTTCTCGTCTACGGTTAATTCGTAAAGGTATGTGCGCTACTAATGCGTCGTGATATTCTTTTATTGATTGGTCATAGGTAAGGCCAAGGAGCGGATCTCGGAACGCGCGGTGACCCTCTCGGCACGACGTGATTTGATTTACGGCAATATTCCTCAGACACTATTTACACATTGTATAATATAATAAGTATGATCGCGCGCACGGGTCGCCGCCGACCGAGTCGTTCCGAACATCCGCCTTCCGTTTTACGCCTACCGTCAGCTTGAAAATCCTAAAACGACACGACGTTAACGGCACACACATTCGTCGCTTTATGAGGAATAGAACAAAACCGTCTCGAATCCGAGAAGGATCACAGATTTGTCTTCTGCACGCGCGCGCGCGAGAGAGAGAGACTATTCCACTTTTACGAGATGTGAATGAGATGCTTCGAGCTCAATAAATAATAGTGACACTATCATCTGGTATGTTAGTCTCCTAGCACAATTTTCCCTATCAAAAATTCGATACAAAGGCACGAAACGTCTGGGAGAAATGTATTCGTGACGGCGATTTTTTTCGTGCGGTTTCTTTCGTATCACCCGGTGCGCTTCGATATTGCGGGCGTCGCGTTGGCTTAATGATTAATTAACTTATTTTACAATTTGATTGTTATAACTTAAGATCGAACGAAAGAGAAGAACAATATGGAAATAATTGTATTTGCTAATCTGCATACACGTAACGCCTAGCGTTACGTATCATCACTCGTGAAAATAAATAACAATCGCTTCCATACATACACACTATAATTATAATAAACACTCTGCTCTTCCGCACATTTAACGCTAAATATGACCCGCTCGCTTCGCAATGTCCGTACTACTAAATCCAGTATTGGACACGATCGGATGTTCAGCGTTAAATTTACGATGAAAATAATAGCGGCTTTGTATGCAAACGCGCGTGTATACACACCGTGTGTAATGCAACGCGTTTTATATATATATAATATATATCCGATATATCCGTATATGTATATATATGTACATATGCGGAATAATCCAAGCGTTCTGTGATCGACAAAGAGTTTAAGATAACTATATATACTTTCAATGTTAGTGACTGAAAAACAGAGTGTATAGTAGCGCCGAATACAGCCGTCGTGTAGTCGGAGGAGTTTATCAAGGAGTAAGTAAGTTACGAGTACTTTTAAGATTCAGTGTTCTCAAAGACTCTACTACGACATTAAAGAATCTGGAGACATCCTGCTTCTCAGCTAGAGACCCGAAATCTCTGTAATCTTATTCTAAATCATGTTATCTTCTCCGTCTATGACGCGCGAAGATTTCTTTATCTACTAAAGGAAATTACGCTCGAGTCTACTCTACGATATACACAGCATTTGAAAAGGATGAGAAGCGAGAGAGGAACATAATGTCGCGTTCTGCCACAGCGGTCACCTGTGGAGATTTAAGTTGTGAGAGTTAAGAGGTAAAATATCGTATAAAACGTGACTAACGTGATCCTGCTAAAATTATGCGACGGACGTTCATAGTAAAGTACAAAAGAAGCAAGTGTCACAGTGTCGTGTTCATTTGTACTATGTAGAGACGTTAGAGACACAGAGCAGCGGAAGTCCCTGCGATGTATACGAGGAATTATTTTCGTTATTAGAGACACTACTGTTACGGAGTTTATAAAATCCGGCAGAGAGTCCACCACGTAGGCAAAGTACCCCGAGTACTTTTGGTAGTTTCCGCCGGGAACGAAGCGGTCGAAGACTCGGGACCACTTCTGCTTCCTTTATATAACGCAAATTTAATTTTCTCTTCGGAACTCATAATAACGCCTACGGCAAGTTAGAGTCACTGTGGATATGAAAATCTGAAAAATCGCTCGGTGCAATGCAGAAACTTGTGCCACGTGGATGAAAAAAAATTAAAGGGGAAAGTAAGAATTGCGTTTCGATGACTCTAAGCAAGCTGTACGAATGCACTAACGTGAAAAGTTTACACTATACATTATAACGACTAAATAGATAGCGTCTCTCTGATCAGTTTCTTCATGGTGTTGCCCATCGTGGTGGTCGACGGACTGGAGGTCGTGAAGGACAATTTGAAGAGATACGGCTGTATGTCCGGATACGAGGTGTCGAAGATCAGATCCAGCTCGGCCTGGCTCGGCACTTTCGGAATGTAGTCGTGCCGATTCATGACCTCGGTGATATAGAGGATCTTGTCGGTCAGCAGATCACCCACTTTCTCCCGGCATATCTGCCGTTCGTGCTCGGTGGCCAATTTGATAAGTTCAAGACGCACGGTCCACACTTCCCACGGTATGCACTCCGGCTGAAACGGCCAGCGACTCTTTTTCCTCTGGAAGAATTCTAGGGATATCTGGCCGGAGCCCGGGCTGTCGGTGGAGCGTAGCGCCTCGGAGAAGCCCGATATCTCGCGCTTGAGCGTCTGGTCGAGGTGCACCGACGAGCAGCAGACGTACGTGAAGTCAATGAAGTCGCAGTCCACGTCCTGGTATCCCACAGTGCCCACCGAGTAGCTGCCCTCCTGTTTGTACTTGAATTTGCCGAGGCTCCGATGGAATAGCACGCTGTGGAATATACTCGCAACCGCCTCGTCCACCTGACGGCCCTCCATGCTCAATTCAAACAGCTGCGTCCTGGCGTTCATGGTGATGCCTGTGAAACACATATCACAGTTTCTTGCCACAATCTCTAGTAACGTGTGTTCGATGAATAAATAAATAAATTTAATAAGAAATAAGAGGTAAGTAGAACATAAAAAATTATTGACATGTCTATAGAAATTGAAGAAAGCGTTACGCTAAATCAAAATGCTCCAGCGTCATCATCGAATATTTTATTACAAGCAATGGAATGATCCCAAGGACAATCACATAAGAATGATAAATCATGAACGGGTTGCAGGATTAGACAGTAAGCTGTCGAAAGATGCGAGCATGCAGCAAAACATCTCTATTGGGAAACAAGGATGAATAAGAGAGTACAAAGAAATGATTCATGGCTGTGTCATCGAGTCCTCTAAATAACAAAGAGAGAACAAAAGGAGAACCAATAAGACTAACTCCTCCTGCAAAAGACCGAGATACACGTTCGTCAATTCATCACAATTTAAGGAAACAGGCAACGGCAGCCTTCATTACCGGAGCTTCATTACCGGAGTCTGGCCGAGACGGTCGCGCGAGTCAGCAGGCCTAACCTCGAATCCCCGAGGGATCCAACGGAAGTGCACGCTGCTAGGCCTGTTCTTTTTAGCTAAATTTTCCTTTTCACGTTGGAGAGAAAATGAGAAAAGATGAACCGCGCAAGAAAATCACCTAAATAGAACAGACCTGCTGACACACGTGGACGACAAATACAGTTCGGGACATTAGAAAAGACGAAAGCGGGAATCGGCGGGACGATGTCGACCTTGCGGCCGGTCGCGCTCTTTACGTAACGCAGCGTGGTCCCAGGACGAAAGGACGAACGGGAGGGAGAGGGGGGATGGAGCCGTGCTCCTAGAAGGATAACGCACTTATCGCCGAAGGCGCGGGTCAACTTCGCCGCTCCTCTCCCTCCCGAGATCGCGCCGCCTCGCCGTCGCCGTCGCCGTCGCCGTCCTCGTGCCGTGCGATGGCGAAAACGCAGCTAGGTTAGTTTCTCGCACTGACTCGGTGACCTCTGCCGCCGCGGGTTCCGCTACCCTCTTCCATCGAGTCCGTTTTCGCGCGTCCCGCTTTTTTCTCGACGCACCACCACCACCACCACGACAACCAACACGACCACCACCACCACCACCACTACCACTGCCGCCGCCGTCGCTGCCGCCACCAGCACTGTCACCAACGCCGTCGCCTCCGTCGCCGCCTCCACCGCCGCCACCGCCGCCACCGTCGTCGTCGTCGTCGTCGTTGCCGTCGACGTCGTCGCTGTCACGTTCCCGTCACGTCGCCGTCACGTCGCTCGCACGCGAGTTACCCCGTTACTCCGACCCGCTCACTCCGTCGAGTATATATCTCCCATCGTCTTCGTCTCCCCGACCAGTCCCGACGACGGGGAGCCAGGGCAGCCAGGCGTCGCGTCGTGCCACGCGCTCTCCTGCTCTCCACTCTCTCTCTCTCTCTCTCTCTCTGCTCCTGTCTCAGCAGCGACAGCAGCCAGTGGCCCGTTCCACACGGGTTTGTGGGTAAACAACAGCTGTGCCCGTAGCACACGCCATCTTGACGCCGCCGCGCCGCTGATCCGCGCTTCGACACCTGGCCCCGCGAGGGCTCCACGCGCTCCGTTCTACGTTCCGTCACCCGCCACCCGAAGCCGGAGCCGTCGGAGGCAGGAGCGTGGAGCGTCCGAGCACTCCGAGCGCGTAGCTTCCGTGGCACGCGCGCGCGACCGCGACGACGACGACGACGACGTCGGGAGCACACGGGATGGCCGACGGGAGACGGAAGCGAGAAACTTTCTCTTTCTTCGCGCGACACCCCGCCAGAGAGAAGTTTGGATTGGACGGATTACCGTGTCGAGCTCACTATCCGCGGACTGTCAGCTGCGACTATCTTCCTTGCCTGACCCGGGATCACCGCCTAGCGCTACATCATGAAATCCGCGCGGCGTATATATCACGTACGAAACGACACGGCGTGCGTGGATCGATCGACGTCTCGCGTCAGGGCCGGACACTCCGAGACTGGACTCCCCGCTCTCGCGGTCCCGCTCCGCTCGGCTCGGCTCGACTCCGCTCTCCGCGTCACCGCTCCGCTCGGCACAGCTCCGCTTCGTCGCGCTCGGTACTAAAAATCCGATCTGCCCCGTGCGCCGTGCGCCGTTACCGCGCACGCGATGGCTGCGTGCGTCGCGAAAAATGCCGCGCGACGCGGACGCCTCGCGGCGTGATCGGCGTCACATCGCATGTACGTACGTACATATACATACGGTAAACAGTATGTATGCACGTGCGCAGTTGCGATCGGCAAGAGGCGCGAAACGACCTCGCTTCCTGGAAACCCCGTCGCACGAAATCAGAAATCAATGCCCCGAAATCTCGAAGCTCGGAATCAGTCGCATTTCGCGTTCTCGAGCCGCCTTTCGTTGTCTCTTATTTTATTACCTTTCGATGGATGTTGAGTAGACTCCAATGTCGTTTTGATGAATAACCACCGGAAGATTCGCTGCGCGAGATGATCTTCTCGATATTCTGCATCACGAATTACCTTCCCAGCCAGAAATAATTAGTCAATGAATGATCGGTGTCGAATGCTGATTATTTTTTTACCTCGTTATAGTTATTTCTATGTTAATTGAGCAATTATGAATATTTCTATAAGATTTTTATTGTCTTTCGACCAATTCTGCATCAAGTTGATGTAAGAGCACAGTAAAATATAACTGTATTTGATGTAGAGAATTGACCAAAAGACAGTAACAAATTAAATAGAAATAATCATAATTGCGTAATTAACATAGAAATAACTATAATGAAGAAGTCGAAGGTGACAAAAATAATATTTGATATATAGCAACCATTCACTGATGCATCGATGTCAAATCGCCGTTAATTCGACAGGTCATTTCTGGATCCTTTATTGATAGATTTCCTGTTTTCGCGTTTATATGGAGCAATGAAAAAAAATCCAGCATTTTGCTCCGACATCAAACCACTACTAAATTCAAGAGTTCGCCGCGTGAGATGATTTTCACGATATTCTATAATTCCATGTCACGATGAATCACCTCTTTATCGATAGATTTTTTGTCTTCGCGTCTATACGAGCGAAGAAAAAAATTCCAGCATTTCTAGAGTCGTACTTACAATAATCGCTAAAGATGACTCAATCAATTTAGGGCCGATATCACAGTCTCCGATTAACGTGATCCTCCGATTAAACTCACTCTGCATCTCTTTCTAACTGTCCCCCTAGAAAGAGACGAAGAGTGAGTTTAATCGAAGGATCACGTTAATCGGAGACTGTGATATCGGAGTTTGAAAGATCAAACGTGACTCGGTTTTAGTCATACGGACTTTTTTCTGCATAAATTTTTCTGCAAAAAAATGCAATATATATCTTCACATATTTTTGCAAAATAAATTTATTCTCACAACCATGAACATATAGAATGACAAAAGGACTCGACCGTAAAAATAATATAAATCCATGCAAAACTGCAAGCGATTCATCTATACGATTCATATATTACTAAGACGGAATTTCGTTCTTATCTTAACGAGATTAATTTTTTGAATTACGTTGATTAAGCAGCTTTCATTCCTCTTATTGATACTAAACGTTTTCGAAGTCTCGAGCTCTTTTTTTTTAATTTAAATTTTCGATGATGAGCTTAACGATTTAATCTAATCCGAACTGATCTTCGATCGCTTTTGCCGTTGCAGGCAGCGGCCTTCGGTGTCTGTATACCTCGGACATATGGTGGCCGAAAATAGTGCGATGGAAATTTTTTAAGGGTAGTCGGAAAACGGCGAGAGAGAGAGGACCATCATCTCTCGTTTATAAATTTCCAAAGTCCCGTGTATGTTGTTGTAGCGACGTTAAGCGATACGTTTAGTGCCGGTCGATTTGTCGCCGTGTGGGATATATTATTTTAGTATTGGGTTTACACAAAAGGCCCTTCGCTCTGTTTATTTAACTTGAACTTCTTTATCCTTCTTACCTTACCGCGGACTTCCTCTCCGCTGTTCCGGATACCGCTCGGCGTTTCTCAAAAAGAGAGAGAGAGAGAGAGAGAGAGAGAGAGAGAGAGAGAGAGATGACGATCGTGTTTCTTTACAAAGTCATGTAGGTACTTACACCCGCGCGACATAAAATAATAACATAAAATAATCGAAATTAAATTGTAAAAATATTTTAAGTAGAAATGTTGAAGGAATTTTTTGTGGCTAACTTTCTATGTTTTATTAACTATTATTGATTTTTTAATATGTTGCATTGAAATGTGTTCTCTGCTAGCAATGTAATATATAAAAAATAACGAAATTATACCAATACATTAAAGGGAATGTTATTTGCTTATTATATATACGTTATTTTTATCGATCATCGTTTCGCGAGCAATAAATTATTAATAGCTGCATGGTTGCCTATCAACAGGTGCCTGACCATCGTCTTTTAATTTACCGTATCTCATCAGATATGAAGCATTACAGCAGTTCTTATATTCTCAAAAAGCTCTTTAAGATACTCTAAACTGAAGCATTACGATACCTACTTTTGAAATTAACATCCCCGACGATAAAGTTTGTCATTATAATTTTGTCGCACTCTGTATATCACATGTATAACGATCTAAGTATAATAATTGCATTAAATAATACAAAGAGAATTCTTGAAAATCTTAGAAACATTTTTATTGGACTAGTTAACATGCTTTGGTATCAATTATGATTACAATATCATGTGGTATTGCGGTAAGTGAGTACATGAGGCAAGGAAACAGTCTCTTCTCTCTCGCGAATATATAATATCCCTTCATGAAAGATGTCGGATCAAAATACCTCGAGAATGTTAGATTATTGAATTCTCAATACTCTTCTCTTCTTTATAAAATAAAGAAAAGATGATTATAAAGAATAGATTACAAAATAGATTGCAGAATAGATTTCTTTGATGTGCAAAAAACGCATGCAATCGTGACACGAATAGTACGTACTATTTCCTTGCCGCACAAAAGTGGAGATGCAATCGTAATTATACATTAAGATTAAATTAATAAATACTAGAGTAAGGCACTCTGGAATAAATAAGGCGTGAACGCACGACAGCCTCGTCGCCGTCGCTGTAACCCAGCTGGTGGTCGCTCTTCGTAGATATCGCTAGCTCGCTGTCAGTTAAGCTCTGATCGGATTGTCAGAATTTTTTTGTTAGTAATAAGAGAACTGTTGCTCCTGATTATGGCGCATGGTCGCGCCTTGATGACCCGAATGATGGAAGTTTTGGATATCATGAGTCGCTTGCTGGCCTCGATACTGATTACAGCTCGAAGATGTCGAGGAGGACACGTTGCAACTGTTGTTCATAAGCGTCGCTGCGTTGTTGCTCTGAATAGCGAATGGCCATGACTGTAATTCAAATCATTCTTGCCGCATTACTGAATCGAATTTAAATGGATTAGATTGCGACGTGTATTATGACCGTCTCGAGTATTATTAAAATTCGTTGGTCGCCGTTAAATCGATGTTATAACGTAGACATATATTTATATTATGTACTATTATGAGATCTCGTGTTTTTTTTTAGCTCAACTTGATTTTATTCGAATTCGTAGAAGCATTTTTACAGACAGAACATATTCTTTGATCATCGCGAGAGGAGGGCGACGAGAGGCCAACTATTTCGCGGCGGAAAACGGCATGCTTCTTCAAACAACGGAACTAACTTAGAATTAATGGTGGCAAAGGGTGGGTGGAAGGTTTTGGAGTGATTCGATCCACCTGGACAGACATAAACAGAGTGGATGACTGCGAAGACGGCGCTCGCGACTCCGAGTGGATCCACCTGGTCTCTGTGTTATTTTACGGAATCGTTATCAAGTCGAAAGTCTGATTGTAAAAGCGAGAAATAGGTCGGAAATAACTCTCTCATTTGGATTTCCGTTAAAATCAGATAAATAAAAAAGTCCCGTTTAATTCCACATTTCGTGGAATTTTTTGCTTGGTTATGTATCAAAGAATAATGAATGCAATGACTCTTTATGGAAAAATTTTGAAAGATACTCGACATTTAGATCTCTTTTCGTTAAATCTATCTATCTTTTCTATACTAATAACTTCCTAATTAATGATTTTAAGTAATTAAATTTGTCAGAGTGGCAATAAAGTAAAAAAATAAGTAAAAAAAAAAGTTAAAAAAAAATAAAAAATAAAAAGTAAGTAAGATACTAATTACTAAACATTTTTGCCTTATTATATAAAATTTTTCATTATTAATATGCATACTGATATGCATTAATATGCATGATTGTTCTTATTAATGTTTCTTAAAGTTAAACTAATTTCCTAAAAATCAGAAAAAAGAAAGCTTGCTCAAACTTTGATTAGTTTTAATTTTAATGGGGACACTTACCAAGGCCAGCGACAAAGATTTGGTGGTTTCAGGATGGGCTTCACCGTCATCTCGAAGCACTGATCGCAGATGAGCGATGTATGTTGCGGCCAGACGTAACGTATCAAGCTTGCTTAATTTTGAATCGGCAGGGATCCATGGCAAAGTTGTTTTTAATCTGCAAAATGCTTTGCTTAAAATTCTCATTCGCGCGCGTTCTCGGGCATTGGCAGCATTTCGTGGAGCGCGACTGTCCATGTCGTCCTTCATGTATTTCTCGTCAGAAGGATATTCGTCCAGCGACGATGTCGAGGCGCGGCGTTTTCGAGGCATCCTGTTGCATCAATAAACTATTGTTATTTAATTATTCGGTAATTACGCGAATTGAAAGGTAGATAATTATTACTTATTGCAGTAACAAAAATTTTTTTTTTAAATTGTTCATTTAATTAGAAAGAGAGAGAGAGAGAGAGCGTAGCTTTCTTTATTATATTAGAAACTTCTATTTTATTTATCTGAAAAATAGAAGTTATGGCCAAAAAATAATTATTTATTAAGTAGAGACTACTAAAATTGTTCTGTTTTATTGGAAAAATTTGAGAAACAGGCAAGGTGAAAATAATTAAACTTTTACAGCAAGGCATATTTTACGGCACATGATTAATTATTATGTTGACAAATAGGAAAAGCAATCAATGATTAAAACGATTAGTTTACTATCGCGTAACAACATAATAGAGAGTTCTTAAAATTGAATTATCACATAACCGAAGCTATGCGATTATCGAACGCAAAGCATTCTCTCTTTTCGCGTTATTTTATTTTTACACAGTCAAAAATAAAATTAATTGTTATTTACTTCAATTCTATTTATCTTTTTAGATATATTTCTAAAAGCTGGCTCATAATTTCTCTTTAATATTTTGCGCGTTTTATGTTGCAGAATCTGAATCTACTCAGGAAACTGAATTGCGAACTGATATTGTGTTTAGTGTTATACAAAGTTAAGAGAAAAAAGTGATTATTTAAAAATATTTTTTTTAAACGTCGATTTGAAATAAAAATGCAAATTATTATTTTTAGAAATAATCTTAATAATAACAATTAACAATTTAATAATCATTGTTTAAATTTGCACTTTGCACATACACAATTACAGATTTTTAAAGGCACAAGACTTCAGTTTATTTTCTTAACACACATCCGCAACAAGATATATTTATAATCACACGAAACTTCAGGTATAAAGGGACACAAGTGACAAAGTCCGAAATAACGAGCTGCCGCAAATCGCCATTTAATTTTTTAATTCATGATTATTAATTTAATTACATCAAGACAGAGATCGAAGATCGAAGGATAAAATTTCGCGGTATAACTTTGTGTAAAAAGAGTAGCATAAAAACTTTTCTCTCTCTCTCTCTCTCTCTTTCTCTCTCTCTCTCTCTCTCTCTCTCTCTCTCTCTCTCTCTCTTTAATGGCTACGTTTAGATCGTTGATCATCGTCGTTGTCACTTGCGTCCGAACGGCACAATTAATAATGCAACTTGCTCCGATACCTGTGATCGATTATTCCTTTTTTTATTCGCGATCACGCGAGTGTCCACCGACAGGTCACAGCAGATCGCGTCTGCGGCGTGCAACTAATTGTTAGTCAATGTTCTCGGAGCAGAAGCCGAAAGATTAACCGGGAGGAGCAACGCGAGGGATGGGAAGAGAATTAGACAGACAGAAGATGTTGTTCGTTGGAGGGACGCGGAGATTTGGGACGTCCCGAAAACCAGGCGGAGCTTTCGAACATCAGTCGCTGGTCTCATTCGCCTCATCTTGTTTTCCGAGATGCTGCTCGATCCAATCCGCGGGAACGCCCTGGCATTCGTAGCCACCTGGCACATCCTTCCTGGTTTTCTTCTCTTTCCCTCTTTCTCTCTTTCTCTGTCTCAATAGAAATGTAAGGGGGAAGAAACCAAGACCTGTATTAATATCTCGCATTAAATGCTACTTTAGATTTTGAAACATTGTTGCGTGAGTTTTTGACTTTTACATTAGTGGCGATCGTCCATTCAATCTATTGATTATAGCTTTGATTTCCATACAATTGCTGTAAAATAATATAAAAATATACCTGTTTGAATCTCTCTCTCTAGATGTTATACCAGTCGCTTTTAAATAGAATCGTACATTCCGATTGTGATTTAGATAACATATTAAAGATATCCTTAAATATTTGGTGAGTAATATTATAGATAGGATAATGGTGAGATATTTTACCAGATATGGAAGAACTTAATTTCTTATCGAGATTATCATTATTGTACTTCTTTAAGATAAACAATTTCTTCAGTATTATTTTATACCACTCGATTTAACAAAGAGAGAATGCTCTTCAGATATTCTCACATAACTATAATACGTGATACTCCGTACTTATAATTGTGTTAAATTCTGCATATGTATAATCTCATATTCTCTCGAGCTCAGAGGCTATATTTAACGATAGATTGAGATACATAATTGTTATTTAACCATCTGCTCGAGCTCACGTAGTTGCGTAATTGTTGGCGTATCAGATCATACTAACTTCTCTCGCCTACAATACTCACGGGAAATTGCGATGGAATTTAATTGGCGCGTTGATCGCTACTTAATATTGAATTAATGTATCCAACAATGACTTCGAATTATGCTCTACGACTATATTTCCTTGGCACACATACGCTCGTTTCCTCGATCTCTGCCCTCATCTATTCAGACTTTTGCTCCGAGAGGAAGGGTCGGCCGATCCATAATCCATCGCAAATCCCCGTCAACCGGCAGTCATCCGTTCTCGTCGAAATTAGGATTCGAAATGGATCCTGTAATATGAGGTTTGCGGTGGCCCCTGCTGATCCTGCTTAGGATACTGCGTTAGAAGGCGTTAAATTATTGCTCGACAAATTCATGAAAGATGCCCGGCAATCCGACACTCCCCGACCTTTTTCTCACCAACTAAGTGTCACCATTTAAGAGATTTGTAACAAATCGTGAATAAGAGCGGGGTACTTAACACCTAATACGAGAAAAAAATATTGTAGACAGATTTAATATCTTACAATTAGATTAATATTCTTTGATAGATATATAATATCGATTCCTTTTTTTTATGAAAATGTAAAAGATCTTTTTTTGTGGTAATTATAACATTTATTATATCTTTCATCGTTGAGAATAGTGGGCAAATAATTACAATTACGTTTGAAATGCAAACAGAATTTTGTTTTTAACCATAGACGGTCTATATTATAATTTGCATTAGAATCCAAAAGAGAATTCTACTTATAATTTTATATGTCGTACAATGCGAGAAATATTTGAGAAGAATGAAAGTGCATATATATATTTAAATATTTAAAAATACCCATACATAAAATATATATAGTTTTAAAAATACATAGAATGTATATTTAAATATACGTATATCAAAATACGCAGCATATAAAATCAATTTAAATTTTATCCTAAAGTTTGATGCGAACCACAGATGGTTGAAATTGAATTTTAAAGGAACAAAAGTAATTTTTTAAAAATCTATTAACATTTGACAACTTCGATGTCTCTAATTCTTTCACTTGATTAGAAAACATCGAAAAATATCGAACAAAAAAACCGACAAGAAATCTTTCTGTTGAATAAAAAATAAAATTTAATTCTAATCGCGATTAGAGGAAACTCGCCAAGTTCAATTCGCACGATCGACAGCGACGTAATCGCGCTAACTTCACGTCGTATTTCTCCGATTCGCTGTAAGATGGCGGCGGTTGTGCCCATAAATGCGAGGTGACGTGTGATGCGATACGTGCCTAGGCGCATTTGCGCGAGTCGAACGGAGTCGAATCGAGTCGAGTGTGTGTCGCGAGGTACCCGTGGCCCCTTTTTCCTCCGAGGTGTTCCTCGCGGATTTTTCGGCCCAGGCCGGTGCTCCACGCCCGGTGCGTGTACGCCGCGGGATCGATCCAGGCCCGCGCCGACGACGATTCATGTACGCGGCGACGAAAACGCCGGATCCGCCGCGGCCGCCGCGTCTCGATGTAACGACATTTCCGGAAGGCGAACCGACGTCCGCTCGCGGAATTTTTGGCACCGACGGCACGTCGTTCAAAAGAACGTGAGTCACGAAATCGCACTGATATCGCGTTCAGTTACGCCGGGAATCGGCCTGTTCCGTCTGGTTAAAGAGGTTAAGTTTCGCTACGTTGACGACGCAGCGGAGAAGCGTGGTGGTAATTCGGTAGAATTTTTTATATACGAAATTTCTTCTCGGACCTTTGTTCGAGTATTGAACAAAGGAATATCAGTATTAAAGTTAATAGTTCTTATTTGAAATATTGTAGTTTAATAGTGACTAAATTAATGTAAAATGCTTAATTTTTAGTTATTAATTGAACACTAATTACCTTTTATGGTATCTAGGATTCTAGGATAATTTTAAAATTATGAAATAAAAAGGGAAAAAATAAATCTTGCATATTAATACTTCATTTTGTCAAATATATTATTAATTTAACAAACGAATGTAGAAGCAATCACGTTTGTAAATTTTGCAAGAAAATATAATTTATAACATTCTTTCTCATAATAAAAATGTATGTCGAGTTATGAATATATGACATATTTTTAAATTGATACATACTTTTATCATCTTTTTCTAGGTATCTCCTATACTAATCTCAATTTAAGCATGTCAGAAGAACATCAATTGCCTTCTGATTCGGATGAAGACGACGAAGATTATGTTCCTGATGGCGCTGATTGTGATCCAGTATCCGAAGTAGAGTCGGAAGGCGAAATTGAGAGTGGCCCAGAAGACGAAAATGATGAGAACAAAAGAGATACTGGACGGAAGAGAGGTACAAAGAGATCTAAAGGTCGAAAGAGTAAAAAGGCAAACCACAGAAGAACCTTAGAAGAAGGAAGTAAAGAGGAAGAAGAATGTAAAGAGAAGAAAGAGCTCACTGAGGAAGAAGAGAAAAAGAGAGCGGACTCTCTTTGGGCTGATTTCATGAAGGATACAGGTAAAACTTGTGCAAAATATTAATGTAATTGAACATGGAATATTACATATTATATAGGCTACGGTCAATGTGACGCTACAAATGCTTTGGAGCGTTCTTCTTCTTCTCTTTCTTTCTTCATTGAAAGAAAAGAGAAGAGGAATGCTTCGAAGCATTTGTAGCGTCACGTTGACCGCAGCCATTGTTACATAATACATAATGAATATTTTTTAATAGTAAATAGCACTCTAAATAGTACATGTGAAATAATACTTGAAAATTCGTTTATCTTCAGAAAGAACAAAATACAATATGATATATCTACAATGTTATAATATAATTTCTATAATTATGTCTGTAATGTTTGTAATATGATTTCTGAAGATGCATTTAAATATATTTTTGAGCTTAATACTATTATATTAGAAAACAGTTGATAGGAATGCTAATCCTATGTAAAACAAGGTAATATAATATTTAAAGAGATTCAAACTTGTAATACACATGCATATTTTTTACAGCTGTTGGTAAATCAAAGCCACAGAATTCAATCAATTCAATCAATAAGTCCAAAGAGAGATCGCCACCGATTCAAAAGCCAAAAGTCCAAGAAAAGGTTAAGATAACTAAAGTTTTTGAATTTGCTGGTGAAGAAGTAAAGGTCGAGAAGGAAGTATCGGTTGATTCTGCGGAAGCCAGATTATCGCTTTCCGCGGCCGAAAATTCCGTCGCGAAACCACAGGAATCCACATCTCCCGCGGCCAAAGAACGAGGCGGACGAGGCGGCACTAAGCGCGTCGGATTAGGCGGCATTTCTTCGGTTCTGGGACAGATCGGAAAAAAGGCCAAAATTAGTACGTTAGAAAAATCTAAATTAGATTGGGACAACTTCAAGAAACAAGAGAACATTGAGGAAGAACTTAATACTCATAACAAAGGCAAGGACGGATATCTAGAGCGGCAAGATTTTCTACAGAGAGCGGATCTACGGCAATTTGAAATCGAGAAACAATTACGGAATTCTGGCAGACGTAGTACACGGTGAATTCGCATTTTCTCGTTTATACGCGTCACTTCCTTCGAGATAGGACGCCGAGATAATAATATCGCGGCAGGAGATATTTACTCGCAGACTTGCCAAACTCGAGCGCTTGCTGCACACGTTTAGCCTAATTTATTCGCGCTACATTTTGAGTAATACGCGAAGGGAGCGTTGCCTCGTTCGACTCGACAATGTGCCGACTACGCTAGCGATCGATGGTTTCTTTGAAGAGGGACCGATCATTCCAGTGTTTTGAGACTCATTTCTCATGCGTACGTAATAATAATAGCTTAAGTTACTCTCAGCGAGCCTTTGTCTCGGCCTGATGACCGCACAGAACTTCGCATCGAAGCAGATTGTTCGAAGCTTTTGACGCTTCTCGGAAAAATTGTGCCCATCTATAGTATATGTCCACAAAATATTTTTTTATTTCATTTCAATGAGACGATACGTTTGCATGTGTAGTATGAATATATATACGCAGACATTCTAATAATAACGATTAGAAAGTTACGAGTGAGTACGAAAGAATATGTGTTTTAGGTAACATAACAAAATGGTAAAATAATGACATTGATTGACCTCATTCATGACCACTGCCTATGGCACTGTATGTGGAATATTATATTTATAAATGGACCTCCGTAATAGATAATCTAGATTATGTTGAAGCAGGTTGCGGCGATTTTTGTATATCATCTATGTCTTGAATTGTTAGTATAATAAGATAGTACAACACATAAAATACAGACATTGTTACTTTCATGTAATGTATTGTATTAGATAGCAATATCAACATAATACATACATAAGTATACTCAATATCCAATATTAACAATCCTCGATTCAGCTCAGGTTCCTCGATATACCGAATTTGAGATACATTTAGTGTAACTCCACACAAGGACTGCTTTACATTTGTGAATTCTTTAGTAATATTACCGAATAAATTGTCGAAAAGAGAAATGGTATTTGATATTTTCAAAACATTAAAACGGTTGATATTTTTAAAATATCAAAACTTGCGATTAGTCCACAAGCGCAATATAGAACCCGAAAATAATATTTAAAAAAATTATTGTATATATAATTTTTCTCTTCTTTTTAAATATTTTATTTTATGCACGTATATAAATATATGACAATATTACAATTTGGAAAACAATCAGGCGAATAATGGTAAAGCTGCTTTAACAATCCATTTTCTTAACCATTTCTTTTTTTAAATTATTCTACAGAAATATTCATATTTCTAATAATATTCTATATTAAAGTTATAAACTTGTAGAATTATTAGACGAATAAAATTCAGATGATTTTATACAACATTGCTTGGAAAGCGTAGATACAGATACAAACATTTTAGAACGTTTTAAACCATTCGGAATATCAATCCATCCGAAGCTACTAAATTATTGTCTTGTCACCAATCTAATTACGCGAGCACTAAATCTGCCAATACCTCTGCGAGCAGTATTTAACCCTCTGATAATTACGCTCCGTTCTTCACTGCAAATTTCGATAATCAAGTAGAAGTCGTTAATGAAACGTTATCTCTTATATAAGAAATATGAATGTGCTAACTTTAGTTTTGCTGGCGATAATTCGCGCGAGTGTTTGAGCGCAGGTTTCCCCTCGCTGGTCGATGGGCCTGCAATACATTTATCCACTTGTGTGTCATTCTTTAATGCGTTTCTGCGTGTCACTCGTTTCGTCTCTTCTTGTCCGTCCTGTAAAAAAAGTTGATGATTCGCAGAAGCGTAACGTTCCATCTTGATACTTTTATGTGTTACTCTTTTTTACTCTTTACATATCGAGCTTATTTAATAATATATTTCCCGACAAAATAAAATTTACTTTATTAACTTTTTATCTCCAATTTAAAAAAAGGAGCTCGTATTTATCGAAAGAAAGAATAAGTGTCAATGTGCGACAAAACGTCATTTGGAATTTAATGTAATGCGGTTATTATATTGTTATTATATTATCGTAGATTAACTTTAACAGAGTAGCATTCGCGATGCGAAGGCATCTCGTGAGACGACGTGCATTTGCAAGCTCTTAGCTCATCCGAGCCGCGACCTCGCACACAGACGCAAAGCGTCGCGAAACAGTCGTGCCTCGGTCGAGCGCTTTCTCTTTTCGAAGCCTTTTTACGTCGGCGACGCGATCTTCTCCTCCGCCTCTTGCTCCTCTCCGCAGGCGTGCTCTGCAGCAGATTTTCGTGTCCGTGCGAATTTCCGGCCCGAGTACCGCGACGCTCTGCCAAAAATTCACGGGTGAACAATGCGAATCCTCCGACACGTCGGGCCTGAGGAATCTTTTTTTTAACACGCTTTCCCGTCACCTTCGTGACAGGTACATATTTGCTTCCTCCGATCCCGAGAACCGCCGGAAACTTGTCTGAACGTGTTGGGTCCTGTGCTCGTCGTGCTGCAAACAATTCAAATAAATGCGATGAAGCCTCGTATTTTGACTTGTCGGCAACGTAGACGCGTTCAAAATTCTTTAGTTTGACTCCTTTATGCAGAGTGATGAATGTATAAGTCGCTGAGCTTAGAATAATCCTTTTCTGCACGCTGATATTTTTAAAAATGTTCGCATATTTCGTTTCTGTTACTCTTGCCTCTTTATTATCCTGAATATTAATACTGCCTAACGGTATCAGATATTAATGCATAGCAGGTACTAAATGTACCAGGATACTCGGCATCTAATATCGTGTGCTGTTATTTTAGTCTAGAAAGGAATCTGGTTGAGTCAGTTAAAGCCGGTACGAAAGACGCAAGATTCTCCCAGGTACGCGGGGAAAGCAAGGTCGAAATTATAAAGAAAGAAGGTTTTGCAATGTCATTGAGTATTGAATTTATCATCCGGTGTCTCTCACCGCAACTTTCCTGACGAGTATGTCGAAGTTGAACTTTCGGAGGTTGACCGCGACGACTGGCACTTCTTGCTGAAAATAATTTTTAATTGATTAAAGTAAAGTTTTTCTGAAACGATTTACTCTACATTTTTTTTACATCGATATTTATCCATTAAATATTTGTCACAAAGAGAACATGTGCTAGCTAAAATTTTATAATTTACTGCAGAAGAATCTTTATATAATTAATTTTTTTTTTTTCCGAAAAATATTAATTATATTAATATTATATAATTTAATGAAAAATATTTTGTTGATACAAGGCGTGAATTATTTAGTACTTCTTGCAATTCCTCGACTCGTTAAACGACGTTCTCGAATTTTTTGAGCCATCTCTGGAACGCCTTGACTTCGTACGTTTCTGCTTTCTTTTATTTCGCGACGCGGTAGAATTGTCCGAAGAACTTGGACGTGACGTTGATGGCGGTCTCGGGTCTTTCTCTTTGTTCTTGTATTTGTGACCGCTATCGACGGTAAAGAAAATACTTTCGAGGTACGCGCGAAGTTAAACTGTGTACACGCCGCAGCCTTATCGTAAAACGCGGCATTTCATGAAGATCCTGTGCCCGGTGACGCGGCATTTCGTAAAGAATCCGATTGCGACTTGTCGGCTTTTCACGAACTGACTGGAGGATCCTTCGCGAGATGCTGCGATTCGTGACAAGCTTACAAGAGAGAGACGTGTTCCCGCAGGGATGACTGATCCGCACAGTCATTTGGGTTTAGCGAACCCATGGGCCCGAGCTCAATACGCGGCGAACAGTTATTACATTTACATATTACATTTTATATATTACACATTTTTCATCCATATACAAGAATTTTTGCGAGAGATAATGCAATATAAACATTTGAGAAAAAATGAAGATGCGACCTACTTCAAAAATAAAGAGAAAAATAAAAATAAAAGCTAGAATTATATTAGATGAAGCAGGATAAAACGAAAAAACTGAAGCTTATATTTTATTTATGTTCTAATTTTTTAAAAAGAGATAAATATATATGTATGACACAAATAAAATTTCGAACGCAATATCATATAATAATTATAAGCAATTTCATAATCATGTATAGTATCTTGTATTAACGCTGTTTCTTATTCGTAACTTATATATAGTTTCTTTCCTTACGTCAGACTCTTTTTATTTCCAATGCACTTTGGATTGCGGCATTGTCTCGGCATTTCCGATTCATCCGGCTAAAACTCGCATTTTTCTCAATCGATAACCTGCTGTGATTTTCAAGAATGCTAAAATAAATAAGACTGTATAGCTAAGATAAATAAGACTGTATAGATGTAATGACATTATTTGATTTATGAAATATGTTACCGGTACAATACTGCATATTTTTCAAGCATTTTTTATCTTTTCACATTAGGAACAAAATTGATTAAATATGACAGCCTCTTTATTTTCGTTTCTGCGAGGTTATACACATTTTACAGCTTTCTTTAATCGCGATCGAGAGAAACTTATTCGATTTTCGTACCAAATTAAATTTTAACCTGCATGCATGGCACAAAAAGCGCACATTTTCGATCGTTGCATCTTTGCGCCTAACTTCAACTAAAGATGTCAAAAAAAAAAAAAAAAAAAAAAATGAATGAAAAACTTTTATCAAACGCTTTAATTTTTTTTTCTTCCATATCTTTATAATTTTACATGCTGTTTCTTATAACGACGAAAATTTCTTATTATGATTGCATTAGTCAATCTGGTAATAATAATTGCTATTCAGCTACAAGAATAGTTTTAGCCTTTCGAGGAAATGGACGAGGCGCTGCTCAGTTTTGCAGGGAAGCTCGCGGTTACGCTCGCGATGAGTATATCGAACGCATCCTCGCCCGCGCGCGTTGCAACCGGCAGTATCGACGCCAGACTGGCGGCCGTTAGTCCGCGGCCTTGCCATCGGCGATTTATTCACCGGTCGGAATACCGAGAAGATTTCTTCCTTCGGCACATTGCGTTTATTCTGGATCGCGTGAACGCTCTATTCTCGCCCTTTCGAAACTCTCCAATTAATCCACGTCATCGTCTCTTCCTCAGACTTTTCCTTTTCCTTGTTGTGAAACAAAAATGCAAATTATATTGTTTTATAAATAAAATTTATATAATAATATTTTAATATCATTTTTATAACAAAAATATAAATATAAATAATTTAGAAAATTTTATTTATATATATATATATATATATATATATATATATATATATATATAATATATATATATATATAATAAATAAATATATATATATATGTGTGTATACATATATATATATATAATTAAAATATTATTACACAAGTAAAATCTATATAATAATATTGTAGTAATATATATACATATACATATAAATATGTATATATATATATTATATATTTTTTTATACATTTTATATCATATATAAATTATACACAATATTTTTATAATATATTTGTACGGTTTTAACCCCTTTTAATGCTCCCTTTGGTCAATTCCGTAAAAACTCCTGCGCAAGACCTGTTACTGTTACCATTCACGTGTTTCCACTCTGTTGGACCATCCCCTCCGTAGCTGTGCCGGGACCAGATGGTTCGAATGTTTCACGCTACGTGGCGCACGCAAACCAGTTTATCTCGTGTTTAAAATTCAACACCGAACCTTATAAGAGGACTCGAACGACGGCGAGAAGCATACTTACCTGGCGTAGAGGTTACCGTGATCATGAAGGCGGTTCCTCCAGGGCGAGGCTCTTCCATTGCACTACGGTTAGGGCTGACCCTTGCGAATATCCCTAATGTGGATATCTCGGACGTATAATTTTTGGTAGTCGGGACTGCGTTCGCGCTATCCCGGAATAATATAATTACAAAAATAATACTCTTGTTCTCTTGTACTGAACTAGTGCAGCGAAAACGAACAAGCCTTAATATATATCTTCGATCAAAACAGTCTAAACTTAGACTTATCTACAAGTCATGATTAGGTTTCAGAGTATTCAGTATATTCTGACTCTCAATGGTACGTAAGATAGAACAGAGCCAGAATTTACGTGTTATAAAATATATAAAGTTTTACAAGATTCTCAAAAACTTTTGAGGTGACTATTTTTAGATTGAACAATGATACAGAGATGTGTAAAATGGGTGCCTATTTGAAATAAATAATGCAAAATAGCTGGAATCTTTCCATTTAAAAACGCAATATACAAAATTCTTTTTAAACACCCATTTAAAATAGGAAATGGAAAATATATTTTTAACTTGATGTTTTTAAATAAAAGTGATTTTTTAAATATTTATATTGTTATATTTACTTATATTTAAACTCTTATTTTTTATTATTTATCCATCCGGATAAATGGTATTTTTCTCTCTAACTGATAACAGTGTTTCACTTATTATTATTGCTTATTATTTATATTTATATTTACTTATTACTTTTTATTGTTATTTTTGATACTTAAATTCTTATTCCTTTTAATATAAACTTAAATTACAAAAATTGAATTACATAAACATTCACATATGGGATTACAAAAAAATGTATTTTAAATGCAAAATACAAAATAGGCATTTTACATTTAAATGCATGTATTTCAAATAATGCACATGTCTGACAATAAAGATGATCAACAGTTTAGAATCGAGCTTCTTCATTACGAAACATTTCTTCATAGATGCTTATTATTTACTTTCGAAAGGTTCAGTCAGGCGTCAGGCTCGCAACTGCGTCGCGCGAACGCGAGCAAAACAAAACGTTACAGGCGTCAAGGTTTAAATTTAAACTCGCTTTATATCCCTCGTAATTCCCGCAGGATGTTCTTTGTACGAAGTACACAAGTTCGCGACGACGCGAACGCGAGCGTGGATACAGCCCGTGAAAATTCTCCGGCTATTTTAAGCGGTATACGGGAGCCGAGAGGAAGACGATAAGGGCGGAGAGACGCGCTGCGATTTGCACGCGAACGCACGGCATTGGCGGCTGGGATAATAAATCTTAATTGAACGCAATTTTCCAATTAACGATCGAGCAAATCGGATTTAACTCGAGCGTCGTGAGCGCCGAGTGATAATTGACATCTCCGTACGCAGGTGTATATGCGTAACAGAATGCTTTGCTGCGAGTCTGAACTGAATTAGCCCACGGTGCACAATTCCATTTCCCGTCTTCTCGAGGTAGCTAACGCTCAGCTTAACCCTCAGCTATCGTAATATTCCAATTATACAGGCTGTCAGGTCCGCGTAATATTTATTTTTTCATTGGCTACGCGGTAATTCTAAGAGCGAGCAGATATGGCAATCATTCTTAATTAAGTTTGATAGGGAAAAAAGTGCAAATGCACGCAATAATGCATGGAACAAGAACATGTGTTTAATTATCGAGTCTTTTTTTCCTATGTTAACAAAAAAAATATTATCTACTACATCTTTCGCATTAAAGTGAGTGATAAATCACTTTGTGACGCGAGTACAAGGTCCGACGAAACTTTTGCGGTTTATATAGGAAGTCTTACGCGAGCGTAAGATTTATTAATAGCATCTTGACAGATCGTCATAATTGTTGGCGATGAAAAAAAACCGAGACGTCTTCTCCTCTTGATAGAAGTTTCCGCTCCGTCCTGGCAGACGGTAGACTCGTCGTTTTACGGGCAAAGTGGATCGTCGATTCCTCCTTCGGCTCGCATTTGCATAATTGGAAATATTTCATTTTCCCCTCTCGCGGGGTACATAAGTGCAGTCGAGGACTGCGCGGGATGAGGATAATTGATGCTCCAGTGGCTGCGTTCCTCTGGGCATCGCGATTCCTGGCTCGCGTTTAGCTCTCGCGAATTCGCGCAAGGCAGACGACTGGCACTCTCGCGAAGCGCTCGGGGATCTGTCCTCATCGGTGCCGATCATTCACGCGGCGTAGAAATTCCCTCCGCGAATTGTCTGGCTAGGATATAGAGGCGTCCGGGCGAGATGAAGGATCGACCCCGACGCGATCGTTCGTCACTCCGCGACGGATAATTTCAATCGGAAGCGCTGACGCACGAATTCTGTGTACAATGGACTGCGTATATATACGGTATATTGTGTTCTAATATGACGAACTCGAAATTCTATGGGGCGAATTACGCAAATTATTTAACCCTAACGTAATATTAATGTAACGGAGTTAATGATTTTTTTTAGTAAATAAAATTTTTCCCTGTCTAACAGACTGACTATCCGTTTTCCAAATTAATCGCGATAGATTGTTTGGAAGTTAATTTCCCCTGGGAGAATTGCGGATATCAGGTAAATCGCGAAATTGTATCCACACATTTGGGAATGTCGGCCCGCGTTTAAATTAATCCTATACGTATTCGCCTCGACGTTAATTTCGGAAATCGATATATGCTTCGTTTATATACGCCGACGATGCTCGCCGAGGCTCTGCAGCGGGCATTGACTGGTCCATTCACCGTTGTGCCGGACAAAAAGAGATTGATCCACTCAAAAATGCGGAGGGGCACTCGTGCCTAAAAGCACTTGTAACTCGGTATGCGGCTCAATTACACGAAAGAAACGTGGCGCAAATTAATGGGAAGCGAAGCGCGGAGCGATCGGGATCGAGGGGGGAAAAAAAAATGAGACACGAGAATGAAACGATGTCGTTGAACTTCCTTTCTGGGGTATATTTTTGTCGACAAATTGATTGTATCGGATAAAACGTCCGAGAGAACGCGATGCAGATAACGTAAAAGCCGATTTATCCCGTTTGAAGTAAAATATTTTTAAATAAGAGTTTCCCATTTCCGCTTTTTCTTTCGAGGATTTATTCGAAAGAAATCGATTTCCCAAAGGCTATTAACGCGAAACGTTCTTTTATTATTCAGAGTTATACTTTATGCACTGAGATAATAAGTAAGTCGTCAGTCTCGATGAAGCAGCGCTTTGTGCGCAATGTGTTATGTCAATATTTGGACACTTTGTTAGTCCGACGATGGAGTTGCAAGCGCTCTTTAGCATCGCATACATTCCAACAGAATGAGTCATGTCAACAGATACACTTTGTATTACATTGAAGAGTGATGTGTACTTTCGTAAACTATAAGTACATTATTAATTTTCTGATTCTTATAATTTTAGACAGATTATTTATATACATAATGTTTGAAACTTTTTTCACGATATGTACATTAGATAAATACTTGTATGTCATTAAGATATTTGGTATAATTATTATAACTAAATAACTTTGTTTTATTTTATTAGATTTCGAATTATATTAACTGTGCATAAATTTAAGATCGTAGGGGACAATTGACTGATGAATTTGACTGAATTAAATTTTGAATTAAATTATAACTCGAAAACTCGTGAAAATGCCGAGTCGTGAATTTTCGATGTCGCGACGCGGCGACTTCTAATTGCGTTTACGTAAGGAAAAGCGATATTATACTCTCGCCTCGACCGCGACGTCGGGCAACGACCTCCGACATTGACCGAGGTCATTTCAGCTCCGCGCGGCAAAGCGAAGCTCATCCGCGCGACGCGTCGTTTTTCAAAGACCGCGCGTTTGCTTTCTTTTTCCTCACACTCGTCCACCAAACCCGTCCTCGCACCCTTCGTGAAAACGATCCCTCGCCGTCTAAGAGTTTCCCTTCTGCGGAAAAACATGCGGCAGGAAGATTCTCGGTTTCTTTACTCCCTCGCTTCGGGCCCCTCCTTCGTCTTCTGTCTTCCTCCGTCGGGAACGACCATGTTTTATGGATGCACTTCAGGATCTCTCACGACGCCATCGCTCCCTGAATATTTATTCGTTTATTTATTTGATCCAAATTGCCAGAAGCCTGCTGGTGTAGCATGATATTCTTACCAGTCATTCGTAAGAATTTATTTCTTTCTATTTATTTGTATAACTATTGCTCGCACGTGTAAGTAAAATCTATTACAACGTGTAGCATTTTCAAAAACAATGCATAGACAGTGAAACATTCATTTTTATTTTCTTTAGAAACATGTCTTTCCATTTATCACAATAACAACGAAACTACTCGCTGCACAGCAACGAAATCAATCTTACTGTTTATCCATTGACTGTAATTCGCAATCACTACGACGAATGGATAATGCAAATGACAGACCGATTTAGAATCACTCATCTGTGGAAGTCGACTGTGAATTATTCCGGAAGCTGAGCGTTCGACGATGCGAATAAAAGGTTGATCTTGCTGGCAGAGCGCAGGATGTAGGTCGTAGAAAGTTGCGCGCGAGGAAAGTAGCTCGCGATTTTAATTTAAGCCATTGGTTTATGCATGTGAGTTAGGACGGTAAAGGGCAACTCTCCATGGATTTTCGGAATGAAAATTTTAACTGAAATTCGGGAAAAATCGGTTTCCATAAAATGAGACAAATATAAAATAAAAGATGAAACGATCTAAAAATAAAAAATTTACGTTTGCGTATATATAAATTTAAGTAAATAATATATAGCGCGGAGTATGGAAATTGCTCGAGATAAAAATAATATCATGCAGTAAAAATAGTTTATTAACGCATTTGCATATATCTAAAATTTTTATTAAGGATATAGTTATCTTCAGATAGAACATATATCATGCATATAAAATTTCTCTGGTCTCTCTAACCTGCATATATATAATAATATATCGAGATTGATAAGCATATAATAAGTACCTCGTAACTATAGCGTTTCTACGAAAAGGCATATCGCTAAGAGATTATTAGGTGTGCTACCTTTCAGATGCAAATATTCTTATCAGATAAGAGAGAGTGAAAAGAGAATGCACTCTAAGGAGAAAAACGCGTTCCCATTGCATCGGCATTTGTAAAGCCGCAAAATTTATTGCAAAGTTGCAATAAATATTAACGTAAACATTGACTCAATAGACGACGTTTTATGAATCGGCGCTATTCACGTTTAGCTTTAATTTTAAACGATCAATGAATTTCAACAATTTCCAATAAATGTGGAATGTCAACGAAGTTAAGCTGAAAGAGAGAGAGAGAGAGACTAATATGGCATCGGTATTTATATTGCGGTCTTATATTGCGTCACTGAATTCGTACATTTCGTCGTCGGTGGAAAGCAGCAGCGACTCATCCCGGTAAGAAACATCCCGAAGTCGTCATCTGGCATTGGCATTAATTGAGATTCATTCACTGTGACTCATGTCTCGTGTGGTGATGTAGCCAGTTTACTTATCACTTTAAACAGGTGTGGCGTGTGGAAATTCCGTTCCGCTGTTAGTCAATTTTTAACGCCTTTATCCAAAATTTGCCTGCTTTTAGTAATTTTAACCTGTGGTTTACCAGTATTACTGTCGTTAAACGATATGCTACGCTATTTATGTTGTACAATGTTTTATTTAATATTTATATTGAAAATTGCACGATATTACAACGGCTAACGCCATTTAATAATAATATAATAATTTAATAATAATATAATGTAACTTGTATAAGCAAAATATACATTTAATGAATAAATTATCGCCATCAAAGTAAACAATTTTGAATTTTTAATATAATTAATTTAACGTAGTAATTTACGTGACACTCTATAATGTAACACACATTTACTTTAATTTTACAATGTGTTTCCCGCTGGCATCACGAAATACATTTTGCATACAAACAAACATTTTGTCACACAGACATTTAAATTAATCCTGCTATTTAACACTCTTAACGATTATCAGTAATTGCAGAATTTAAATCGTATTTAAAATTCAATACGTTAATTAACGCATGCGATATCCTGCGTGAGAATTTACAGAAGTGACAACACGCGTCACGATCTGTCGTCCGGTGTTCTCATAAAATTTTCCGAACTGTTCGACGGACATAAATTGCCCATCGCGATGGTGCGAGACACATTATCGTTATTCCCGCCTTATGTTTCTGGCATTTCCAGGCATTCTGTGAAGACGGCGTGGAAAAGAGAATAATATAATGGGCCATGGTCCTTGGAGGGACCGGTTGACGTAACCGGTCCACACTATTTTTAACCGCGTACGTCCTTTTGTTTCACTTTTTTCTGGCGCTCCCGTCTTTATTTCCATCTTTGCACACTCTCGCCTTCCTACGCACATCCATGTAAATAAAGAGAAACGTTCTACTTTTCTCTTTTCTTTCTTTGTAGTTTGAAAAGGCAGATAATACATATATATGTATATCAATGCTTTTAATCTATATTATAAGTAGAATGTTATATATATAAAATTATACACCGCGTCCATAAATTTTTTAAAAAAGAAAATTTAAAAAACCTTTAAGGGTTTATTAACGTAGAAAAGAAAACAAAAGCTATTTTCAAGAATTTGAGGTATTTTCCTCTAACCATGTCAATGGACACGCGTATATGGACATTGCTGTGAACTTGTAGTATAGACGCTTGAAAAAACATTCTCGCACGCATATGTTGATCAAAAATAGCCGGCATGTTTGATTCAAAAACATTTGATCAGGAATTTCGGACATGAGCAGCGCAATGCAAACAGCCGACCGAAAAATGTGGGCAAGAAGGTCGATAAATCCAAGAACATTGCATGTGTTAAGCACAGTTAGAAATACAGTTTTACCTCGGCGGGATCGGGAGAGAAAGGAATTTGTCATTTACCAGGCAGCTTTAGGTACAACCATTACCTGCGCGGCAACCGTTACACGAATACAAACGAGAGCGTCACGTACAGAGAGTCAATTTGCAAAGAAAACGCGTGGAATTTTGTACCTGCATATAATCGCAAAACCAAACGTGAGAAACTGATTTTACTCGAAAATATAACGGACCCGAAGAATATTCAAAACATACTTCGTTCAAGATATGTTTCATTGCAGGAAATCGCATCAATCGTGGCTACAGCATCCCGCTGTATCGTCATCTCTATCGATAGTTCATTGCTCATTGATGTCCATTTCTAGTATTTCTATCAATGTACTGTAGATTAACTTTAATCTCCGTTTAACTTACTTTTTATCCGTTTTTAGTTCAAAAAATTAGAAAAAAAGTCAATTAAATCGAGATTAAAGTCGATCTACATTAGAAATGGACATAAGATTCTAAAAATTCTTAGAGCCTTGGAACAGAATTGATGTAAAAGTGCACAGAATAAAAGAAGTACCCAAATTAAAACTTATATTCTCAAATTAACTATTCATTGTTTCGTATATATGCAACAATCTATAATTCTTATAAAAGTTTCAACTTTTTGTTTTAACTTTTCTTTCTTGGATGAACTATACATGTAAAATATGTACCTTCAAGCAAATTTTCTTCGTTTAACGCAATATAATCTTATTTAAAGATATTTTCAAATCAAAATTCAAAAACATTCTTTTTTTCTGTGTATCGCGCATATACTGTGCAACTTTTTCAATCTGCCACAAGCCCACTTAGTCTATAATTCGTGTTAGATTATTCAAGACTTCTGCACGATTTCGTACGCCACGCGTTCGGCCTTTAAATAATAAATCACAACAGCTTCAAATAATAAATATGAAAAAAAGGAAGAGAGGAAGAAACATTTCCGAAACGCCGCGTTGGCGCGTACGCGAGGGGGATGACAGCCGCTCGGGCGTCTCCGGCCGGCGTTCGGCCGCGCTCGGCGTCACTCGGCGGCGCTCGGCTCGCGCAGCTACACCGCCCGGACGGGCCGGAACCGTCAGTCCCGCGCACACTCTCCAAGTGTGAGCATACGTTTCGCGTCTCGCCATCTCCCCAGCGCTTCTCTACGCTTACCACCGGGAAAGAATTCACCCCGGATCCCCGACCGCCGCCGCGACGCGCACGTTGTCTCGAAGCGTCGGCGTAACGGTCGCGAGTTTCGGCGAGTGCCGCGAGTGAATTCGGCGACGTCGGTACAGTGGCGAAAACTCAACGAACGCCAGAGAGAAAGGGCGGCGAAAGCGAGAAAGGGAGATAGAGACAGAGAGAGAGAGTGAGTGAGAGAGACGAGGACAGTCGGATTGCGGCTCGTGATCGATCTCCACAGTGTGTACTACCGTCAAGGTGTTTTCTTTCCGCGGCCCCCCGTCGCCGATCTCTATTATGTCACCGGCCGCGCGTGCCGGTGGACCGCTCTGATTCGAGGAACTCGCCAAGGCACGCAAGAACGCCCGCCGCACGATGCTGCCGCAGACACCTGACATCATCCCGACTACGCTGAACCAGGTAAGTGGTGGCGGTGGCGGTGGCGGTGGCGGCCTGGCGGCGGCGATGCGTTTCGGCGTTCCGGAGGCTGCCGGTTGCCGGTCTCTCGCCGCGATTGGAGAGCCGGTGGAATATTTCGTTGGGTTCAAATCTCCGCGAGGCGACGGATGTGTTTCGCCGAAAAGTCCGTTCCACGTTTCCCCGCGATGATTTTCGCGTTTTCGCGCGAATCATGAGTTATTCTCGCGACCGTGTGTATCTCTGTGTTATCTCCGGTGGAGAGGCGGGGTCTCTTCGACGGCGTCATGGAGCACGTCCCTTATTCGGCGTTTCGAAAATGAATCGCGCTGGAACGCGCGATATTTGAAGGGAAGTTCGCTTCTCGCCCCGGGCCCCGGAGCGCCACGTACATATGTCTCGTTAATCTTTTATGGCGAAGGTCACTGAAAATTATTATTTCATTCCGTTGAAACTCACGCGCCTCCGCTCCGTTCCATGCTTTTCCCCGTGTCAGTAATAAAAGGTCCTGAACAATAATACGGGGTAATGTCGTAATGTTTACTCTTAAGTGCGCAGCTTTAATGCAAAGCGGCTTTTCGATGCTCCGTGTACTCTCTTTTATGCAAATGTTAAGGTAATCCTAAAGCCGTGATCCTAACCGGTTTTTTTCTTAGCACTAATGTTTTAATTGGCTTTATAGAAATGCAAAATTCTTGTCTAGAATTAAAGTACGCATCAAAATCTAGGTCATGGTGGTCGAATTTATATCGAAAACGAAAAAAAATTATATTTTTTGTTATACGTGACGACCACCACATATAAATTCGACCACCATGACCTAAATTTTGATGCGTACTTTAATTCTAGACAAGAATTTTGCATTTCTATAAAGCCAATTAAAAGATTAGTGCTAAGAAAAAAACTAAAAAAAACCGGTTAGGATCACGGCTTTAGGATCACCTTAAATATTAAATTATAAAATTTAAACCAGTGCCAGTTGAGTTAAGTAAGATTTTGTTATTTTTAACTGTCATGTACGTGTCGAATTTATTATTTTAGACGCAGTATTGTTTTAACTTTATTGGTTTAAAGTTAAATTAACATTGTTTTTAGTTAATTAATGACACATTGAGCAGGAGCAGTGACAACTTATAGGAATGGAAAAATGACTCAAATTTTGAGTATACAGGTCGCCACTGCTCTTACTCGATACGTTGTTAATTTAACTAAACCAATGGAGTTTTAATAAATTTTGACACACATGGTAGTTAAAAATAGCAAAATGTTACTTAACGCAAGACATTGGTTTAAATTTCATCCATTAATATTTAACAATATTCTTTCCCTTCCGGATGGGAAGGCCCAGAAGGTCATTATTTATTTAAAAAATACTCGGAATGCTATACGAAAAAACATTTGAGCGTTAAAGAGGTGATCTCGGAGCAGAAAATAACGTAATAATTTGCTTCTGTGTTTACGATAACGAGAATCGAACTCGCCGGAAGCGAACCGGTTCGAAAGCCTGGCTCCGATTTTCCAGAGTTATTCTGAAGTTTATTTCGCGTTTGGGTTTTGCAACGGGAACCCGGAAAAAAAGAGACGTTTAACGGTATGTAGCGTGTGGGAGGAGGCTGCCCGAATTCAGCCCGATTTTTCGCGGCCGAATTATTTCGCGTCGTTTCCGTTTCGTCGCAGTCGCGCGCGCGATTATTAATCCCGCGTATACACGGACGGCGTTTATAAAGCTCCGTTATACACAGGCGGACGTTCCGCGCGGCAGAAATTGATTAGCCTTGGTATCCTGGTCGCGGCTCGGCGGCATCCGGACGAGGCGATCGTCTTAAGATCGTTCTGGGATCGCGGACCGGATCGCGGCGAAGAAATAATATCCGATGTATAGCGCGAATGATATTCGCGCGAAATGTAAATCAAGTCGGAAAGCGCGTCTGAACTCTCGTTGCAGCAGATAGCATCTCCATTTTGGTTGTTTCGGAAATTTTAATTAAAACTTTGCCCGTTTACTTCATCCTCGCCGCGAGAAAGTTCCGCGCAGTCTCGCGACTTTAATTCTAGAATGGTTTTCAGTCAACGATAATATTGTTGTGATGCGTCTCAAGAGACGCCGCGGTAGGTATCTCGGAGCAAAAATTTGTGTTTCCTTTAATACGAATTCTCTGAGAACTTTATCTTGATTATGTAATTATATATCATAAGTTTGCAGTACTGTATAAAATTTCGTAAAGAAGAAAAAGTATCTGATAAAGTACTAAGAAATTCAAAGTTGTTTAAAGCTATTTCTAGTTTAATATATTTTGATAAAAAAACAAATCTTTTATTTATAGAGATTGAAGTAAGTTTCTCGACAATTAACATATATAACGAATTGATAAGCTTCTTGAAACACTTACACTTGCCTCTTATCTTATAAAAGTCTTATCAGGGATGAATTATCAGGGATCGATGATACACGTGTCTGCGTGGGCGTGGGCGAGGCGAACAACTATTACGCTCTTCGCGTTGAAAGCATTTTGAGTAATTCTTTCGTGAAAATGCCTGCGAAGAAACTCGAGTTGCCAAACAATACGTACGACGGCTTACATGTCACTTCAAATGAAAGGACATATATAACTAGAGATAGACGTCGCGATCGATAATAACCGGAAGGTTTCACGAAGGTCTGCCCGCGGCAGACGAAACTACATTGACAACATTGACATTTTATCATGTAAAGTGGCTCGAGTGGTTTATCTTCCCTCATGCCGTCCCCCTTACACGTGATATAATCGATCGAGTGGAGACTGGGGTAAAATAAAAAAATGCCTTTCCATAATACGGGCTCTCTGCCTGACATTGAATTTTTCAGGACGATCACGTTGGAGCGGAAGATAAATTAGAAAATGTGTATATTAATTTTCCATATATGAAAGTGTCTCTTTTTCATTTTTTAGGATTTATATATGAGATTCCTGTTTCCGATTAAGTCCACAATTGCGTTGAAATGATAAGAAACAGAATTTTCAAGTGGCTTATCGAGCTCCAACAGGTGGATCGTAAATCGATACTCCCTCGTCGATAAATTGTTTAAAGGCGACGCGAAATATTCCTTCGCGATAAAGATTCATTGATCATCTCTGTCCCGAGTCTATTATTATATATTACATATAGAATTATAGAGAATGATCTTCCGAGATATGTGTCGCGCAAAAGTGAAATCGATTTGCGCGAATAATTACGTTTTTAGTAACAACGCGATTGAAATTTGCCATTGAACGCGGCCGAATCAAGTGCGCCGAAATTGCCGTAACTGCCGCGAAACAATTGCGGCATATATTTTTCACATATCGACAAAGCATGTCGATTTCGAAACCGCCGATCGGTTGTCCCAGACCGAGTTTTCGCTGGGTCAGAAATTGAAGCGTAACAACATGACGTAACGTACGTATCACGCAAAGCTGAACGGTAAACAAGCGTGAAATTTATTTCTGAGAATCCACGATCACTCTTTTAATAAACTTCCTGTGCAAAAACACTCGCCTTTTGTCGTAAAAATAATGAATTCTATATTAATTTCAAGTAACAATTCTGATCGGCGATGCAAAAATTTACGTCCTAAATCTGAAAACTTTTAAGTGAGAGCAATTTATTAATAGAGATGAGAAAATAGATTTTGTTTCAAATAGTCTTCCATCTTTTAAGAGAGACGAAAGAATCGATAAATTAAATTTTAATCGAAGTTTTCGAGTGAGTTTCTCGCGCGGGACGACCGGGGGCCGGTTTTCTCGCGCACGTTCACGCGAGTGGCATTGACTTTTCCGCGTATTCCCGATTACTTACTCGAGAAGAAAGGCGCAACACGTTTCACCGCGTCTTGTTTGTCCACGTACGATTTCGTCGTAGCGGCGTGCCTCTCCTCTCCCGAGAGAGAGAAAGAGAGAGACCGCTGCTCGCCGCTCAGGTTTATCATTCGTGGAAGGTGCGTGACGTACTCCGCGAGAGAATTCTTTGAGGCTGGGCCTTATCGATTGTTTCGAAAGTCAATGTTAAACAAGGGCGACACCTCAACGGTGCCCCGTGCGCGACGGATAACGCTCGCGGGGGATACGCGATCGCAGTCGTGCGGAACGTCGGTCGTTAATAATTATCCCGTTGAGTCATCGTTCGGCGATTTTTCTGATTCCGTCAATGCCGGTTTTTCTCATCGAGAGATTATGCTCTTTCGCGCATTTAATTTCATAGATCGACACACTGAAATAAATCTCGGGAGATTTAACGGTTTCGACATTCTCTCGATTCTAACAACGCGCTTACGTTTACTTGCAAACTATAAAATTGTTGCCTTCGCCCCTTTGGACCCCATCGACGTAATCGACGACGCGAGCTATTTCTGCGACTGGTTAAATTCTTCTATTTAACGACGGTACCTCATAAAGTTGCTAGACTTATACGAACACTGGCGAGGCGAGAGATTAGTCCCGCGCGACCACTCCCATGTTGAAGATTAAGGATGATATTTGCAGAAACGTTTAAGTTAAACGCTTAGTGCGCGGTATCAGCGCATCGCAGCGGCGCGCGCGGTGATAGCGTTACGCTCACCGCTGGCATTCTCATAATCGCGCGACTCCGTCATGCGTGGTTTCTATGCAAAATACCGCTTTATGCAAACGACATTGATGCCACGCAGGGTCTTCACAGAAGCTGCTATGCGAAAGTTGACCTCAGAGCGAATAATGCATTGTTGCGAGATTAAACGCGTCAGGAACGCACCGTCGGAATTACCTTTTCCAACTGAAACGTGCGGGGAATCCGCGAGTAGCTTTCATGTTGCAAATAGCAGAGAGAAACAAGTTAACAATGTGATACGTGAAATCCTTTAATACAGTCAGAAAATGGAGTTACAAGCTCCAGTTTAAAGATATTGCTATTAAGAATTTTGCATATTAGATTGTGAATAAAGATCGCGCGGATCGAGAAACATATTTTGCATCGAAAATGTATGCCACATATTTATGATATCAATATTATTATTATGATATTTGATATATGCTATAACGTTATTGTGTAATAACATTAAATATATAGACGCTATAGCATGTCCTTTATCTTCTCTCTTCGGAAAAAGGAAAAATAATAATTGCTCAGGTTTTCTTGTATATAAATCTAAGCAATTATTATTATTATATGTCACGACTATATATACGTATGTGTATACGTATGTGAGAAGCAGAATGCAAGATGGCATTTTAAAGCACAGACCTGAGACACGTGAGAAAAATTCTAGGGTCGTATGTTGCGTGGTTAGGAAAGCGGAGAATAGAGAGTATAATGATTGCGGGATTTGATATCTTCCACGTACGGTATTTCGTATTGTTGATCATGTTACGCGTTGACGCTATCGTCAAACTTCCAGGTACACCATGCATCGGGTACACTATCCAATATCGTGGACTATGTAAACTTTCAAAACAAGATAGATATTAAAAAAGCGTTCTTGCCTCGAGAGATTTTACTCTATTTTTTTTTCGCAAATACGGTTGTTTTATCAAAAAGTTTGATTAAAAAATTATGAAATGTTTTGTTATACAGAACAAATTAAAAAAGTATTTATATATGTTATATCATTTTTTTTAAATAAATTAAATTATATGTAGAAATATATTTGAAGAGTGGACTATTATCTCTAAATGTGATTATAGTATCCAAACATTTGCACATATAACTGAAATATTTCTGAATTTAATTAAATATTTGCAAAAATATATATTCTGGCGAAAAATCCATCATATATTTTTGCCAGTAATTAAAACGTTATGAAATATGTAATTACGCGAACGATTTCAATGATTATAAAATATAAAGGCTTAATATCGCGTATTTTGCGGTTATTCCCGACATATTTATGTATCCTTTATTGTCGATATAGATGAGAAATTATCTAGCGCGGAAACTCAAATAGATCCAGATTTAGCTTTTGAACGTATCCGTTTGCGCATATAATACATTCTTTACAACTTAAAACCAGTTTAAACCGGGATGCGTTACGCTTGACAAGATTTTTCGAAAGATTACCCGCTCCCGCAATCTAGTCGACTATGTGCTTCCTAATAACGAAAACGATCGCTTGATTATAGCTGCCGTAAGGGCATCGTAATAGGTACGTTCATCTATGACTCGTGATAATGATCGATCGATCGACGTATACGGGTAGTGCCGTGGATATCAAGGCGGAGCAAAATCGTCCCGCTCTGAAATTAAACTTCGAAAATTTTAATGAACAAATCCGATGTACATTAGAAATCCCGAACATATTTGCTGCATAATCAAAAGCCGAAGCCCTTTGATCATTCCCTTCGCCTTTTACCTTTTATAAACCATTATGTGCTTTTATGGTAATAGAGAGGAGAAAAAGTCTTATAAGAGGAGAGGTCAATTCTTACTTTATTAAAAGAAGAAAAATATAATTTTTTTAACAGAAAAACGTTTGGATAAAATCAATGTTACTGAAACGTTCGAATGATCATTCCGATCATCTCGCACGTTGGCAAATATATAAATCGATCGTAAAGTCTAGTTATGCAAATGAAGGTGGAAACGATTTTGCAGCGTGCCGAAGCGTAACTCACATCAGTCGAGCGTTGTAATTAGATTTGCGACTTACACTGTACATGCTCAAGAGATTTAATTTATTAAACGCTTAAGCGCGGGAGTCTTTCGAATTGATAAATTAGAGCGCGCTATCTCTAAATCGTCGCCACGGTAATTATACATCGTGTCGCACAAAGTGAGCTGGCGCCATCGCGAAAAATCACTCTTCGCGTATCCTGGATTAATTGGCGATTTTTCACTCTAATTAGATCAACGACTTGCCTATATATCCGCGTGAGGCAAGAATGGCAAGACTCTCAGAGTCGTATATTAACTCTAAATAATCCGACGCGATTAGTGTATCAGCGACGGCCGGCGCACTTACATGAGAAAAGGTTGTGTAACTAGTTATAACTGCTGCTCGCGCTTACCACGGCGAACGGTGCAGTGCACCGGCGAGATTTCATTACCTCGTTCTTTGTTCCGTGTTTATTGTCCTTCTCTGAATAACGCGACGCTTGCAGAGAAATAACTTGACACCTTCTTCGGAATGCATAAAATACTTTTATTACGCCTGCGTTGCAATGCAGATTCTACAGAATTAAAATGTATCGGAGAAACCTGATTCTCACGACTAGCAGAATCGAAAAGTCTAATATTACACATTAAATTGAAAAAGCAAGTATTACATATTGAACTAAAATGTTAAGATAAAAAAGTAATGTATAAAAATAATAGAGAAATATACAATGAAAATGTTAGTAATTATAATTTGCCGTCCCATAAAATGTTGTAATGTCTTTTTTCTGGATATAAAAGACAGATTTTAATAAGACCAATTATATATATAAACGACATTTTTAACATTTTTAAATAATTGAATTACTTCGTCACTATATGATACGTATACGCTTGTCCGTTCATCAGACGGTTATAATATAGCTTATTTTGCAAAATTTCTGAGTCCACTTAATAATATCATATCAATGTTCTGACTTTAACACAATAATTTCGGGCGTTATGCATATTAAAAGGCTCTGCCTTCCTTAAGGCTACACGATTATTTTGATAAAAAGAAGAGCGAGAGAATGATGTAGTGGCTCAAGGCTCGAAAAGCTCGTCCGTGGTTTCTTCTTGAGAAACCATCGGCCGGTGGTTTAATGAGATTTCGCGGTCGACAGTGGCGTAATTAGGGGCAGAAGTGCCCGGTGCCCCGCCGGTTAAAAGCCTTCCACCACCCGCTCCTTCGCGTATTTTAATGCGATTTAATTTACCGTTAGCTGCACTCGTAGTTATCTGCCGCTCATTGGAGAAAGGTGAGTGCGTCAATTCTGAAGTCAAGACGAAGAACGAGGCGGGTTCGCCGATCTCCCCACTTTTTGTGGCTATCGAGTGGGGCGTAAATATACGTTCGTCAATCAGCACGTAGAGCTCCTCGCGATCACGAAACAGGACTATGTAAACCGGTATAAATCGGGCTGCACATTCAGTAATGAGTTCCATCATAGGAACGTTTTATTTAAAGCGACTTCGGAATATTGTAAAGAATCACACATTGAAGAACAAATTATTTATAAGGTAAAAAACAAATAATTTAAAAACTGAATTATAAAAATAGGAATTAATAAAAAGGATTAAAGACACAGTTGTCAAATAATAGAATCACTCTAGTGTATGATTTTTTATTTATTTCATACATATATGAATATGTGTTATAATAAATCCTTTTTTGAAATTTTTGTAACAAAACATTTATTTCTAGATAGTCTTATATGGCTAAACGAATTACATGTATATCTCTTGTATAATACTGACTATGTGACAAGCACAGCAACATGAGAAATCTGATAATATCGGTATTATCGGATGATATATATTCACTCTTTCCCTCATTTTAACAAAAAGCGTGAGCGGATTTTCACCCTGTCGTGACATTGACCAAAGTGGCAAAGACCCTTCAGGTCGACGGTATATAGAGAGAAGACTGCGATCGATCGGTCTCGAGGCGTATCAGCGACGTAGATATGCTCCAAAGCCGCCCTTTCTGGCTTTACCGCTCGTGCAGCTTGTTAAATATTAAGGGTAACAACATTCGGAAATATCCGCATGCTTCTGAGAAGAGGATACTCGATTCGACATGTGTTCCCGTAAACTTACGAATGCGGATAGCTTGAAAAAAGCGATTGCGATATCGACTATTTTCGTGTCCATGCGAACAAATTATAATATAATAATCGCGGTTATTTAATTATCTCGCATATCATTATCATACTATCTCATATAAAGCTCACGGACATATTTATGTCATTGTAAGTCCTTTTGATTGCATTTCAGAGACACGTACAGGTCTTTTTAAAACCAATATCGACACTTGTGCAGTTGATAGCGGGGTTTTAATCGAAAGATAGCTACCGCGCAGATAGTCACATGACAAATCGATATATCTTTTATTGAATCGAATCGCTATACTCCGATTCGTTGAAATCCGCACACGCATTTAACCTTTAGCGATTTCAATACAAGTGCGCACAATATTTATCAAGTACGTTTTTAATAGCACAAGTACTCAAGAAAATATGGCGTGTGGAGCGTAATCGTAATCGTCCAGTTTCCGGTGGGAGGTTTATTAAGAACCTTGACTGGAAAAATCTCGCCGCGCTAGTTTCCGCGAGAAATCTTGACAATCGATCGATTGTTCTTTCTTGCTGTCTCGTTGAACACGTTTCGTTAGCAACAAGTTGTCAGGCTGCACTGTCCGCTCTATCACAACTGTCGCTAACTGTCCCCGATGAAGATAGACAATGGATTGCGTAACGACGATGGTTTCTTGCGTCTCGTGTCCCTTAAATAATAAATCACACAGGATTTCCAATGCGTTCATGTATGTTGCCTTTTACGGTTAGACATTTGTTTCAGGGATATTCTTATATTCTTGATATTCTTGTTTAAAGAAATAGAATATTAGAATACGTAAAAAAATAACGATTAACGTAATTCCTATATTTTACAGGCATCTTACGATGTGAGACTTTTCTAATGATATAAAAAATATATTTACATCGTTCTTTACGCTATTAGCTTTTAATATATATATATATATATATATATATATATATATATATATATATATTCTTTCGTTGGGATATATACATATATATCTATATATATTTCTACGATATTTTGTGGCCTTAGATTTATTCAAATTGTTACGTGTAGGTACAATGTGTTCGCTTATGGACGTGTCTGTCGAGCTGTATCGGTACAAGGATTGCAATCTGTCGGGTTATTGATCCACCTACATTCAGGACATGGCGATACATATATGGAGGATAATCTGTAACGATTCCCACGGTCTTCAGAATATTTCACACACGCGAGCGTCCACGCCTCTTGGCTCAACACGCTACCTTTTCAAGGCATTTCTGAGCTATCGGCCGATACAGGGGCTGCCGCATCGGCGGCTTTCGTGAGAGTTCTTTGGAGAAGAAGAACCGTATTCGCGTGGAATCTGATTGCACTATACGCCTTAAATATCGCGTTGTTCACGGCTCCGTTTTCTTCGACCCGCCTTCGATCGGAATTTGCGATACGTCTTGATTTCGCACCGCACTTTCGTTACACGATTCTCGTTAGCGCATCAGGCACGCGATAAACGCGGCTCGCAATTAATTATATTTCGCCAGGCGGATAATGCTCGCGGTCTGAAAAAACGCTGACGGATTTCGCGAGGGAACGAGCGATGGAATTATACGGACGTGTGCCGTTGCGTGTCGCATGAGGTTTACGATGTAAATGAGATTGCGACGAACGCAGGACAATGCAAAAAGTGTTGCATTAAATACGCGATATTATGCATTTCAATGTTTTTTTATTAATTGTCGCAAGAATATTCCAGAATTTTGTTGGAAAATGAGAAATTCTGAAATTGAAAATTAGTATGTATTTTATGTTAAAAATCTTGAGACTCGGATTAATGCGTAAAAAATACTTAAGGTCTCTGTTTTATAGTTTATATTACTTTTTACTTATTTATTGTGTTCTTTTCACATTTCAATTACGTAAAAGTATAATCTTTCTTGAATTTTATTGATCTAAAAGTATGAACATTATTAATAATAATAATCAGAATTTGTTCACGATTCTTTCGACTTTTAACTAAGTTTTTATAACTTCTTTTTGCTCAACGTCATCTGCGGCAATACATATTGCTGATCTTCCGGCAGATTCTTCTTGAATCATCGTGTAGAAGATCGTGATGCGCGAGAACCCCGGTAGATTATTCGACTCAGCCTCTTTCGTCCACGAACTTTTTTTTCTCTGTCCATTCAAAGAGACTTTATTGTTGAGTTTGACGCATCTTGCGTTATATAGAGCAGGTGCGCGGTTTACCTGCCGCGGGCGGTACTGCTTTTTCATTTTCTTTACTTTGCTGCCTTCGCGCTCTGCGATCATCGTATCTCGGCTTTTATTTTCTTCTGCAGAATCTTCCTTACCGCAACAAAATTCAGTGGGAATTAATGCTGCATATAAATAAAACGTTTACACGTGAGTACATCTCGGATTACGATACAGCAGCGCGATATGAAGACCGAGAATCTATTTAATTTATTGCAGCAATCTTGTAGCACAAATAAATGCAAAATAAATTTTCTATTCGAGTTGAAAACTCTTATTCCTAATACGTTTCTTGATTTAGCAAAAACTTTGGCCTTTCAGCGATTGAGTTGTCTTGTGAATTATTTTGTATCCACTTTAAAGTTGCAAAAATTACAATTATATCAAATTAGTATTACGTCATTTTCTTGTTAAAAACAATTTTAGGGAAATGTAACAAAGTTATAGATTCTCTTTTGGATAATTTATTGGAGCACCGTTTAGAATGATGTTTTATCAACATTAGCATCTTATAACCGCGTATCTAAGTTGGAGCAGTCCGGAGGAGGCTTTAAAGTTATTGTTTTCTAGGAATGAGGTCAGAACTTTTCACACATACTGGTATTGTCGTGGAGTTATGTAATGGTGACCATGGTCGATAAACCTCTCAGGAAGTAATCTAACTCTTCTTACAATTTCCTGCGACCTCTATAAACGTTTTGTTCGGTTTTTTCTCAGGGAAAAACTGTCCGGAATCCGTATTTATCTGAACCGGTCCGGACCACCAGCGGCGCGATTGTTCCAAAATGGACGCTAAAGGACTTGCTTCTACCTTTCTCATCCTCTTTATCCTGCTTAAAGAGAATAATAGGAAGGAATAAATTACGGAAAAAGAAATGGCGTAATTTATCTCGGTCGTATTTTGTAGGGGTATCATCATTTTTTTATTCCGATGATTCAAATTCACTTTCGGGACATGATTCGCTTCTTTATCCATAACGCATCGCGAAATATGATTTCTACCTTTAATGATATTTAGAATATATAAAAATGGCTTAGAGAATAAAAAATAACGTTAACATCAGTAAAAAAATAAAGTATAAAATTTTCAAGATATAAAACTACATAAAGAAAAATATATATGTATAAATTGATAAACTATAAAATTAATGCAATGCATATAAGAAACAATCCGTATTTGAATAATTGAAATATTTTACACGTATTCCTCGACATTTCGTTATTTAGCTGTTATAGGCGCGTAAATCGAACCAATTTGAGTGTAAGAGAGTGTTGTTCGGATCTGAAGATCAATTAATCAAACCAGAGATAATTCGGCTATAACATGATGGATCCCATGACGAGTCATCGTCCCACGGCTGTAACTCCATAACGGCGATAGGTCGTGGGTCAAATGACGAAACATTCGTCGGATGTGGGTGAAACTAATTCGGCCTTCGCGACTCGAATCAGGAAGTGCTCGTGTTCCGTAACCCGCATTAAATCAAGGCTCTTCATAGAAATCCAATAATCATTGTCTCCTCTCGCAATGAAACGGTTCGTTTCGGTCGGAACGAAATGGATATGAGATCCATTTTCTGTATGAGTCATAACCATCATGTCATAACCATCGTGTGCGACATTCTGGAAGGGATGTAAAGGGTCCGTGTAAGGGTTTCGAATCGCTCCAATCTCTATTTATTCCGCTCCCCTAATTTACGATCAAACATAATAGAGTGTAACAGAAATAATAAAAAAGTCGACGCCAGCAAAACAATTCAGTCTTTAATTTATATAATTCGATATCACTGAAACTACTTCAGTTCTTTCAGGAATGACGCAGCGTTATTGAAATTCAATATCGGTCTGATGAGAAACGTTATGCGACTCCCTGTGTAAATCGAGTCTAGGAAAGTTTCGCGCAATGAAAAGATTGTAAAATTTAATTTGCCGATATTTCTGCACCCCCGGGAGAGGGAAAGAAAGTAAGAAAACAATATTTGACGCGAAGGCGGAACGAGCTGACGTGAATTCCATCAACCAGCGACGCTTGCAGCAGATTCCGGGCTTCCACCCTCTAGGCAGAATCTAATCTTTCGTAGACAGGGTCGATCACGCTGCGCGACGGCGGAGGGTTGCAACACCCTCCGGTTTAAAATCTCGTAAGAGAGGCGAACGGAGATCCGAGGGTATATATACTCGCGTCTGGTCTAATTGCCCGCTTGTTCTCGTCGAGTCTTGACATCTGCTACAGCATCGCTGCAAATCTCTGATTAGCATAATCTAAAGTTGAGCAATAACGAGCCCATGGATTATTAGCAGTTGTTGGCATATTTTACGTTACCTGAAGCATATATAAATGGCATGCGCGAAAGCTTTGAATTTTAACTAGAATATAATTGATGGCTACTGATAACAAAATGACTCGTTTTATGATGATTTTATTTAATCTCTCTCTTCAATATTAATTTATACTTGTTATCAAGGTAATTTAACTGGCAAATTACAAAAGTACTTAATGTTAATATTCTATTAGTTCGAGTAGAAGATCTTGAAAGTAAAAAATAATTACACCGCGTTTGGAATTTTAACTTCAAACGTGTTTATATGCATATAATAATTAAATGATTTAATTTATATCAAGAATAATTCTTCTTGGATCAAAAAGTCGCTCTATTAAAATTATTTATTCTTGATATCACAGTGACAAGATAATAGCTATCTCAATTTGAATACTTAATTGAGCATAGTTCAGTTCTCTTTTTATTATCCAGGTACCCTTCCCCTTGTCAAGTAATTTTATTACATCATTCCTCACGCGGCGGTCAAGTTAATCCACTCGCCTCGTCCGTATGCTTACTCGGAGGTGCTTTAAGTCATCGTTGTTACAACTGCATTCTGCGCGTAGAATTTCCAAGCGGAATGTTCGTGCCAGGCACGTTCACGCGCTCTTGCTCCTTCCTTCCTTCCTCTTTTCACGGCGCTTTTCTTCTTCTCGCGATTCCATTTCACTCGTCTAGTTATACTTTGAAGTCGCCGTCTCGAGGTTTGTCGTGGAAACCAGTTTATTGCCACACGCACGCGTCGCGTATCTCTTCTTGCGAACAATTTTTCTACATGCAAATTACGTTTTATGAGATCTCATGTTTCCTCGGCACAACTGCGTACCGAGATTACCACGTTTCTGTCTGGTGATACAGATTTTTTTTCTCATAAATTTAAAGTAAATTTTTTATGATCAAAATTGGATTATAAATCAAAGTAAATCTAAGAATTGAGAATTTTTAATGCACATAATATATCGAATCAAATTGTATAACATTTTAATTAGAAATTATTATACTTAATTAGATGTTTTATTTATCACATTTTTTTCTTAATCATATTTTATTAATCATTAATCATATTTATCTTTTCTACACAGTTATATAACTAAAGATGAAACACACATTATTGTAACTTTAAATGTTATCTATCGATATTGTATTATCAATTTAACTGTATTTAGTACAAGATGCGTTTAGTATATAGACTTTATATTTCACCATGATATATCAGTAATATCGATCCCCTGGATAAATGTCGCTTCTGAAATTATCTAATCTTATCATTGTGTGTGTTCCGAGATCAATCGCGTCGCATGGAGTCTGATAAATTCGATGAATGTTTCCACCCGTTTCGATATAGTCGATATATTTTATTCGTTTTATGAGGAATCTCTACGTTTTCTTCTTGTTTTTTTTTTTTATTCTTTGTTATTTTTATTACTCGTTCGTTTAATTTATGATTTATGATTTTTCAAACGTAGCATGTGCAAATTGAGAATCTGAATTCCAAAATACGTCAACTCTAAAAAACAATCAGAATTAAGTAACATATCTTTGATTTAAAAATCTTGCAAACCACGACATTATTGTTCATTATATTATACAACTTTTTAATTCAATGAACTTAATTTACTGAGAAAAAAGAATCTTTTGTCTTGAAAAATTTCTTTTATAGTCCTATGAGTTGCATACCAGAAAGCCATGGGTTTCAAAAAAATAAAGAAGCTAAACATTGGATTTCTTTCTCTTTCCTGGACGTTTGTGATTTTCAAGTCAGCGCAATTTCAAATCTCGATTCTCAGTTCTATTTCTAACAGCGGAATGTTATAATTGTAGAGGAAAATTCTTCAACGTCCTCGAGAACCGTTTAACGGCAGAGATTGGAGTTCCCAAAGCGTCTGGCGCAGTCCTTTAAATGTCCTGAGAAAGTTGGACGTAAGAATCGTGGGAAGGCTTTCCACAGGACGTAATTTTCGGCCGAGTACCCTATTGCGGATTGCCTTGGAAAGAGGCAACGAGTGCGTTGCCATTCTGGCCGGTTGCCTGACCCGCTTGGATAGCGTATCGAATGGTCGACGAACATAAAAGGATGAGAAATTGAAATCTTCTCTTTCCTTCCACGGTAGGAGAACGATGCGAAAGAGACGCGAGGGGAAGATCTCCGGCAACTTGCCACGAGGGCAATTTGTCGGTTCTTATTAACACACGCGATGCACCTGCGCTTTTGTAATCCACGTTTCTGACATCTTCTCGAGAATAGCTTTATTTATTTTGCGCGATAGTTAATCGTTATATTACATCATTTAAGTTTATGAGAAGCAAACTGATCGGCGTTTATTTTAAATTCTCATACACGGAGAGGAATACAAGCTGAAACATATGTATTTATACTTATTGACTTTCTCGAACGCCAGTCGATTTTACATGCCGACCGGTCGACGCGACGAAACGAGAGCGAGACTAACTTCTCGCGGAAATCAGCTATGAGAGGCAGACGGACGAAGGGGGAGTAGATTAACCCCGGGGACCACGTGTACACACCCTTACCGTTACTGTTGACTCAGGCTGCTCACCCGACGCAGGATGGTCGGTCGTAACTCGCGCGAGGGTCGATTCATGTTATACGGCGCAGCGAGATACGGCCGACGCGACGGTATATTCGTGAACGTAATATTTTCTCTAATGTCTTCCTTGGTTTTGACAGTTATCGTAGAGTAGACTGCGCGACGATATTGATTATTTGGAAGCATGATAGCAGGTCTTAGCGTCGAAGATATCTCCAGAGACCACTCCAAAAATTCGTGATTTAATTACACTACCAAACGTAAATAATGGCTGTGTTTAGCAGAGAAAACTGCTCTACAATTGTTGTAATATTTATGAATCTGATTGCTATATATGCTTTTAATTTTGGCCGAAGCTTGAGTATACACCAATAAATTCACGAATTTTACAACAGCTGCAAAGAAACTTTCTCTGCTAAACGTAATCAATGACTTCTGTTGAAAGTTTGAAACTGACTTTAAATTTGTTTTGGAGCGTTTACGTATTTTATTTATTTGTTTCTTGATTGCACTTTAATCTATTTAATATTTCACCATCGTTTTTACAACTGTGACACTTTATTTTAATTTAACAATTGAAACAACCTATTATTAGTTTTATGGAGATTTATCGAGATTATTAATTGTTTCGCCAACTTTGAATAAATAATCAATGGTATTGGTGCGACAACAATTTAGGATGTAAGACTTAAGCGTTACCGGTACTTTTATTATCTGACTCTCTCCCTCTCTCTTCATAGTGCTATCTCGATAAATAGCCGTAACTGCCAGCTGTCTTGACGTTAAAGAAATTATTACGTGCTTACGCCCCTACGTGGAGGTGCGGTGCGTAGGATCATTCAAGCTATCTTTTCACCGTGAATAATACACGTGACGCATTTGCGAGTTAGTGGAAAAGCGCAGTTATATGTCCATTAATTCTGTCGTGAAAAGTAAAAATTATTGATAATAAAAATGGTATTGAACCAAATTCCAATCAAATCAATTTTTTATCGTTACTTATGACAAATTCAGAAAATAATCTAAAATGTGCGTCCTGTTATTTATAATTTAATTTGAACACTATCGATGCGCTGGCTGATGCACGTGTCACATGAGCGACTTTAAATGAACAGATTTAATATCTGACATAGGATGGACAATGTTCGAGATTCACGCTAGAGATCTGCCCTGATCGGCCCTCACCGGAGATTGGCGCGCGCGAAATTCTCGGTCACGCGAGAAGATTAAAATCGATATTTTTTTTTGTATTGTACGCCGCGGTCGTTCGCTTTGCCGATTAAATTGATCTTATCGAAGCGAGTAACCATAACCGTAGAGCCGTGGGTTAATATCTTCTCGGCGCAAGTTTCCCGACGCCTAGGAGCTTCCCTCGCCTGGTTATCGATGGTGCGTCGTTTCGTTCGTTGATATTCGAGGCCACGGTGTGCGTCGTCGGCGGAAAAGAATCTGATCGATATCAAGCGTGAATGCGGCGGGCGCGCGACTGATTGGAATATTAATGAGGGGAATGGATGCGCGCGTGAAAGAACGAGGATTATCCGCGTGGAACTTCAGCAAACTCTTGCCCGCAGTATAGTCGACAGTTTTCACGACTATATAGCACACGTATATTGCGTTTGTATATTGCAGAATAGAAAACGTAGTATAAATGTTTTAGTTCTCTATAGGAGTCGTAGTTTTACTCTTCTGTATTTTTAGATTGTTAAGTCGGGGCATATTGAAGCTCCAGTATTAGAATCACTTTCTACAATTCGTAGAAAGTAATAAAATTTTTTATTTTTAATTTTCTCCACCTTTTCTCTATCTCTCTCTTATGTTACTATATAATTAATTTTATTGATACGTTCTATTCCATTTTGTATTACAGGATATATACTTGAAATATGTTTTCTGCACTAAAGACAACTTCTCTAAGAGGGGATATATTCATAGTTACATCAACAAATTATGTAGCAAGATATGATTAATGGGGTATAATTTCGTAACACTTCATATTATTATCAATGACTTATGAATCATCGGGAAATGACAGTTTGTAATAAAATATAATTTCAGTAGTTAAATATACGGCGACCACGAGAAATAACGATCTGATTGGTACATAGTAGTCGTCGACCAACAAGTTCCCGCAACATATATAATATTGTATATATACGTATGTATATTACATACTGGTCGTAAAATCTCAAAAAGTCTTTCGCCGACTTACACATATACGGCCCGGCTCAACAGTTGGACGCTTACCAGCTGCAATCTCTTTCTCTCCTCGCCGTCTCGAAAGTATTTATTGCCGCGCGTATGATCAATGTTCTACACGCTGCTTCGTGAATGCTAACCTGGATTCTAGATCTGTTATATACTACTCGCGAATATCGCATCTCGAAAAACATATGATCCAAACGTGGCGTCGTTAATCTCCTCCAGACGCATTCTTCGATCGATGGAGCGATGCTCCACGAATGCTCTTTCAGTGTTTCGCAAAATATTTTCACCGAAAAATATATATTTTTCTCTGCAAATAATTAATACTCGATTTTCAGGATTTCTACGTAGTTGATTGTAATTGTTTTGGCTTAGCTCCGAAGATTTCTCCCGGAACACTGATCTCCGTGTAGAGAGAATTTTTCGCGATCTTCTGTCGCGTTTGTAAATTCAAATGTCGTGAATGCTGCATCGAAATTGCTCATACTTCCGGTCAATTAAATTTTATCCATCGCACTGATAAATGTGCGCACTGGTAAATGAATAATGATCCGTTTTCCATCACCCTGATGCATCACGAATTTTACCGTCAAGTAAATTATTATTATGCATGGCAATGACATTTAAATTAAAATTAATCGGACCACGATATCACATGTTTGCTTTGTAACAGTTTCATTGTTACTATTTATAACATGGATATTTGTGTACATAAATTCTGCCACGTGTATCCGCTAACAAATTTTTAAACTGTCAGCTTTGAAAAAAGACTTATTTTATTTTATTAATTTTATTATTTAATTTATTCATAAATTTATATTTTAAATAATACATAGTTATTGCGTGTAATTTAATGATGTGCACGAATACGATATATTGTACTGACAAAATTTTTCAGTATATGCTTTCTGAATTTTTATTTTCCATCGGTGTGGTTAATGGAAAAAATTGTCATGTAATTACATTTGGAACGGAATTTAATTTAAGAGAAGTGTCTTTCTCTCTTACGACTTTCGAATAATTCCAAAATATGTATGCCGCGTCATAGAAATTAAAGAATAAAAAATCTTGGCGCGTAATATGTTCGAGAAAAAATTTCGGGCTCTCGTTACTCTTGCCTGCCTGCGAGGGAATTCTATCGAATTATCTGTCGATACCTTTCGATTTCACGATTCGTCGATCTCCTTGCCGGAAGCGCGAGGGTTCGATTAACCGGAAATTCTATCGGAGCTAAATCGTATAGTGAATATCTGCTCCTCCTTTACCGTGGAATGCCTGTGGCTTGTTCAATTTGGATTTGCGGCCTGGCGTAATCGTTTAATGAGTGTTCAGTTATTTATGCGCGTAATATGCAAATTATATACGGCTTTATGAGAGATGGAGATCCTTATGAAAGAGGGAGATCATCAACTTGATGTTCTCCTGAGACCTTTCACCGTTGATCGTTCTTATTTTTTTTTCCATTTAATATAGTAAAGTGCTCTTTAATGCCATACTTTTGTCAAGCTCAGTATCCAGAAATATTTCAACGACATCGTAAATCCTTTTAATTTCTGTTTACACCGACGTAGAAATGTAGCGCGCAAATTTTACTTTACTATACAGATTAAAACTTCTTCATTTATTACAACACAGTTTCGCGATCCCAACACTGAGAATTATAATGCAAGGGGCCAAAATATTATTAATGAAGTTTTTACCAAGATTGCATTTTATATTACTTATTTTGTAATTACTGCAATATTTCAAGGCAAACTTCTTATTTGCATACAAGTATAATCTTTATGAGAGATATTATGAAAGTTTATTATTTATTAAAAATTTTATATTTTGCGCTTTAAATTACGATAATTAATTTCTGGAATTAAATTAAAAAATCTATTTGGCTGACGTAATTAACCGTGTATACGTGAATAAAGGAAACTTGGCGCTCCAACGTGAGAACCAAAGTAATCGAAAACAAGTGTCCGCGCGGGTTAATTATTATTATCGATCTAATGCGCTTTCGTGTCTTAACGTCTCATTCCTGTTCGAACCTGCTCGCGTTTCTCAACCGCTGCCATACGAAGAGTTATGAATGAGCTTGATACGTCCGGAAGAATGATGTTCCTGCAAGTGAGTCATTCAAATTCTTAGTGGTCCTGTTTGTATGGCGCATTTGTTCCCTCGGGACAAGGTTTCCCGGAGACTTGAAAGAAATAACGGCGCCGCGGCGGCACAGGCAGGTCTCGTACTTTGAAACCAGAGACGTCCAGGCATGAAAGTGCATTAGCTCGGTTATCAATGGTCCCGGTCCTCATGACGTCAAGACGAGGACCGCGGGACCCTCCACGGCCGGGAAACTTCCGGAATTCTGAACAGACCACTCGTTTGTTGCTATCTCAAAACTTCTTCGTGCGGGTAAGATGCGGACAATCTTAAAGTAACGAATCACGTTGCGGAAACTGTCCGTAAAAGGTACGCCGCATCACTTGAGGACTCTCAAGATGCCGCTTCTCCGCCGCGTTCCCGTTCCGAAACGCGTGTAAAAAAAGTATATACGCGTAAACCGTACTGGTTTCTCTCATCGCTGAGCAATTAAGTGAAATCTTCTTATGGACATGACGTAAATATTAATGCTTCGAGAATAATTAATACGTTACATATGTTAATACAGACATCCTTTATATAAAAATATGCATAAAAATTTTTTACATATTTATTTCGACATAACATCAGTTTTTACATTTTTTATACCTTATCTTAATTTAACATTTAGATCTTGTAGTTTAAATGAGGGCTTTCAAAATGTTCAATTTTAAAAGGCATACACAGAACTATTCCAACCATAACTGATTGCAATAGTTTTAGATTATCTTGCATACTTATTACAGATTTTACTAATATTTATTATCGGGAGTTTTCTATTATTTATCATTACATTACAATATCGATATCGAGAGATTGAGAACATAAGATAAAGGTGATATAAGTCGTTTACCACCGTATTGAGTTACTGAAGGAATGCGGGTGGGCAGAAACAGAATAAAAACTCTCACCCTGAGAGGAGAAAATAACGAGAGAGAGAGCGAGAGATCTCAAAGAAGATAAAAAGCCGACGGAAACGGCACGGAATCGATACGGCAATGGCGCGTCATCGCCATATGAGGACCATGGCGAGACCACTGCAATGATTTTTATGAATGCAATCCCTATGCTCCTTCGGAGGACATGACAGCCGATAGGCAGCGTCAGATCTGTCCGCCGTGGCAGTGCGATTTTAATGGAACATCTATCTTGATTTTACACACGATTTACGCCTCTCGTTCGACGGCTTCGGCGACATTTGAGCGTCTCTCTGCGAAATATCGCCGGATCTCTTGTTCGCTCACTCGCGTATCGCCGATGTACCTTTAGATTACGACGTTGGAGTGTCCTTACAGTGATCGGTGCAATCGGTTCGACTGTGAAAAAGAGCCAGAGAGGCTCGATTCTTGAATTCATTTTCGCAAGAGAAACGTATGCGCAAATTCTGCTCTTACAGAAAAGTTACAAGTCAATTGGCTATAATCGCACAGTTTTTAACCAATCAACTTGCAACATTTCTGCAAGAACAGAATTTGCGCATACGTTTCTCTCGCGAATAATTTCAGGAATCGAGCCTCTGACAGCAGAAGTTGAAACGTATGCTCTCGCGAAGACTATTGTTTTCGTCAGCTGTTTATTTGTAAAAATAAATTACGATTATTATATTACTTAGATATGCAGATGTTTATATAAAATAATTCTCTGTTGAATAATCGGCAAATGTCTTTTTTTTTTTAGCATATTGGACGCATCGCAAAAAGTATACGTGCAAAAATCGCTCGAGGTCGTACGCTCACTCGGCATTCGCGGAGTGTGCGAAGGGTTAAAATAATACCTGTGCATATGTCGTACCCGTATATTACACCGGCGCATTCGTACAGGGATTCCCATGCATTTAAACGACTCCCGCGATCTTTATGCGAATGAATGCCGGGCGCCATCGATAATTTGAGGGTGGACTGAGTGCTCGCGCGCAAACAAAAGGTAACGCGGAATATGCATCCGGTAGGTATGCATCCGCGTGGGATTTCCATTTCCTACTCGGTTATTTGCGAATGTCGTCGATCGTTCAACGAAATGCATTTGATATACGTGCGATGGAATGAAAATGTGACGGGAGAACGCGAATATTTTTGCCGTCGCATCGCGATGTAGGTACTTCTATCGAAAAAAAGAGGACTTTAATCCATCCCCGTATTGGATTACATGTCCATGTAATAAACAGATACTGCTTCTAATGGCATGTCATTTTTGTAAAATGAGGGGGTACGTGAAAATCTGAATTTGACGTATAAAAGTGAGAGGCAAACCATTGCGTAGAATTTCTAAAAAAGGTTTATTTTAGTTTATTTTATAAAACAAGGTAATGACATAGGGTTTTGCAAGATGAAGATAATATGGTGTCAATTTCAATGAACATTACTCCAGAAAATAGGATATAATATATAAATTTTTAATTGGTAATTAAAAAGAAGTTTTAGAACAGTAATTGAGTAATTCTTTGGGATTGGGGATTATGTAACATATTATACTCCGTTTAGTTTATTTACTTGCTTGGGATGAAACAACGAGCTCCTTTTCTGAGGATTTGAACACCAGTTTAGCCATGTGCTTACAAAACATATTGTTCTTGATTTCTCCAAGGATTTGTATTTTTTTTTCTTCTGTCGACACACGAGTCAACCCGTGCAAAATCCACGAAGAGACGAAAATGCGTGTGTAACACAAGACACACGTGGGTGGTCGTCGGAGCTCTTGAGAGGCCCTTGAAACAACTGCTTACAGGGCACTGTAAGTTTTCTGTAGAGCACAATCTTTCTCAAAACTATCAGGTCAGATATTTCTATTCTTATTCACTTCGTTCTGGAAGGATAAGGGTAGACGAATAAAAAAAATGGAAAGTGACTAAAGACGAGTGGATAGGGAATATAAAAAAATCTGCCAGATGTCAATTATTTATTCATAAAGCGGAATCTTAATGTTACTTTTATCTTAACAACTCTAGTAACCTTTCTCATTTCCAGAACCGATTGCATCTTTCTGAATGTATTGCTATTATTATAATTCTGATCTTCTATAAAATCTTCTTTTGTGATAAATCTTAAACATATTATATCATGCACGATCTTTTTGCAGCAATGTAGAATTTTAATGTCCTATCGCTATTTAATATTTTTGATATTTTTTAATATCTTGATCCTACAAATTGAGATAAAGTAAAATCGGTAAAAGATTCATATGAGAATTAATTCCTCAGTACCGCGCGGAAAATAAAGCAAAAAAAGTTACTGTATAGCATGCATTTAATACAACAGTCGATGGTTAGTTGATATTATCACGCTCTTACCACGTGCGAACCAAATGTTACGTTCTGCCACTCACTCTGGTGCTCAACCTTCAGTCTCTAGGGCCAGTTGTCATTCATGATTTCATATCTCCGCAACTGTGAGAAATCTGATAGTCGGAAACATGACCGGTGGAACGTTGATGGCGATACGTGTTGCACGAAATTAAACGAATAGAGATGGTATAAATTCACGTAAACTCCACTAAAATAAAATGAAAAGAGAATTAAACTTGCGAGTGTTTAATTCTTAGTTTGATACCATTTGAACGAGTCGCGCAAACTGTAATCAGTGACATAATTTGCAACAGATATACGCGAGATTTATATGACTTCTGCGTTGTATAATTACTCGCATATATATCTAGTTATTTTATGAATCTAAATGAAACCCCCAGGCATTTTAATCTTTTTCGGAACTACTTTCCGCGTGGCTATTAAATCATATATCTGTCGTAAATATTACGTCCGTATTTCAAGCATCGAGTATAATTGGCGTTGCTATTTAGCTTTTCTAAAAATTTATAATCACTATTATTGTCGCGATATGTGCAAGACGAGGGTATGCACGCATCCGTTGTGGACGCGCAGCATCCCTTCTTAATCGCGATAGGAACGAGCAAAAGGACCGACGACACTCCGCGCGGCCCTTGCAAATTGATTTGGGTGCAGAAACTGGTCTCGTAAACTCGAGCCGGGCGTTTCAGAGACCGGATGCTCTTAATGATCGGCAATTTCAGCGTACGTTACGTGAGAAAGCAAGTTTTATCGATCTCGTGTGCGTGTGCTCGCGAGCGATCGGCACCGACTTTAGGCGTATTTACGTCGCGATTGTCGATAAAAATTTGTATTTATCACAAGAAATTACATAAGTTGGAAACCAAGATTTGCGAACATAACGTAATTTCTCAATTATCATTTAAATCTCACAAAATCAGCGACAATGTAAGAAATTTAATTAAAAACATATATATAAAACTTATATGTATGTATATTTGAGTAATAATTTCTCGCTTTCTAATAATTTCTCACGTTCTATATTTTTGTTATGGAAAGACTTTTGGACAACCATCATAAAACTGTAGGATATACAGTCACGTCTCGATGTTCGTTTACTCTCGTTATGAACGTCTGGGATATCCACGTCAGGTTCGTCTTAATGTACCTGTCGATATATCGTAATGAAATTTCATCGCTCATCGCGAGATACCTCTCGAGAGACTTATCTGCCCATGAATATTTACACGCCGAGATGTATTCCTGCCGATTTGTAATTCAATCATGATGAAAGATTCTCTTGGGAGGAAAACGCAGCTTTCGGGAAGATGCACTTTCCAAGTATTGAATTTATCACCATTATTCACATAAGATGCCATTGATGCTATTCAGAGTGAACAAAAAATAAATTTTAAAAAATCAGATACTAATAGATTTTTAATAAGTAAATAAATGTAGATATTATCTAACTATTAATTTGTCCAATTATTTATTCTCTTTGATATTTATTGTTATACAATTCAATTATTTTTTATATGTATAAGTACATATTAAATTCATTTCCTATACATGATGGTCATCAATAATTAGATATCCATATCTTTTTTCTTAATTTTTTGTTATTGATAAATATTGATATAACTTCAAGTTAAGATATTGTCTCTGTCGATTAATAATAATCTAACAATATTCTTATTTTTTCCATATAGTAGAATAATAGACACACGCATACACGTACATAGCAGTAGCGATAATATCGCGAGTAAAGGGTTAACTTACCCGGAACTGGCACAACGCCGCTTCGTACGCAAATCAAGTACCAAGATGACAATTTACATGAAACAAAACGAGCATTGACGACGCTGCTAAATATTTCAGTTTCTTGAACGCAACGGGAACGTGCTTAACCCTCGCGTTCCGTGCACCCTCGTTTAAAAAGTGGGCACGAACGGGGACACTTGAGAGTAAGGATCTCGGTCTTTTATTGCCACGCGAGTAGAGGGAACAAGCGAGCGCGGATAAAAGCGAGAGGGCTCCCGATTATCCATTCGTCCTGAAGGCCTTCACGTTTTCGGCATAATCGACCGTTCTGTTCTATTCCTTTACCGTGTCCCGCCTCCTCGCAGGATGCACGTGTGAGGTGCATCTATGCATATTTATGAGGTATCAGTGGCCGTCGAACGAATTGGAGGCTGGGGTACCTAATCACGTCCAACGCATACGTGGTGTGATTCTTAACGTTTGCATCATGATATGGGAAATCGCTAACAGCATTGTTTTATGCAAATTTCCCTTCTTCGGAAACGCAGTTCTAATCGTCTGCTTAGAATTATTTTCTTCGTGGGTGGGAGAGGATTACAATGAGATTCGTTACGCTATTACTTCGTCATAATTTATCGCCTTGAATTTAAAGCACTCGACAATCTCACGCTTTTCTTTTGTTTTATTTTGAATAAAAATTTTTAGAAGTAGGAAAGATACATTTAAAGCACCCTTGGCTGCGTTCCAAAATTCATTCTGGGTAACTAAAATCTATAGTTTACGTATACTATAATATAGCATTTTAGTTAACTATAGTGAATTTTGGAACGCAGCCCCTTGAGGTTGTAAATCGACCAATAACTGTGCCGGTAAATTAGAAGACACGTAATTTAAATGCTAAATGGTACGAACAATTTCGAACTTTTGTCTCGATGATTCGTTGATGAAATCGCGACGAGTCATTCAAGACCGCAAGACGCGGCCCTCGTCCACGTCATAAATTTAGATTACACGACAATTTATATATGCGTGACGCCCTGTCTATGGCTGTATCGATCACGGCCCAGTCGTAGTCTCGTTAAACGCTCTCGCAGCGGCTGCAATTATTGGCGGACACGGCCCGCTCTTTCATTATCGACGAAAAGTGGCGCCCGTCGAGTCCGGAGTCTCTCTCTCTCGACTGTATCTTCAAACTTTACACGAGTCGGTAATTGCATCTCCAAGCGAATCTCGAGACTGTAGATTCTATCTCGAGAGTTCGAAGTACCTATAATAGCATTTAGCGGATTATCGATGCTAATACTCCACTGAAGTTGCCGTTTATTTTGTAACGAGCGCGATAATCCGAAAAATTCGCAAATTGCAGCGCGATAATAATACTTATACGTCTTATACAATTTGTTAGTGGATTTATTTTGCAGGTGACAGATAAATTATAGTTTTATCGGATCGTTGACGTTATAATCTATACAACTTCTGTTCAATGGCATTACAAGTGTGTTAGATTATTAAATATAATTGGAATATTTAGGGGCGAAAGATACATTTTGATGAGATTACGGTCATAGTCACGTACGCCGATTTTAAAATTACGCTGGTAAAATTAGCAGCGTTGACGATGAGTCACCGAAGATGTCAAGACTACATCGTGAGCGGAGTGGAGCGGGATTGCAAGAAGAAAAGCTGGAGAAACGACGAAGCGTTCGAGATGAAATTAATTGCCGCTTCCGGCCGGCGGACTTCCGCCTAAAACATATCGGTCATAACGAGTTAGTAGTCGTCGTTTCGTGCAACTCCGCCAATCTTAGATCTTTCATAAAATGACGTGTTAGTCATGGTCAATGAATTGTTAATTGAGAACATGTGCTTCTCTATTGCGTAACCAGAGGCTTCCAAGTAAGTCCGTATCTCCTGTTTAGTTTCAGCCGCTCTTCAATCGAGTCTATTAAAGACGTTCCGCGAATCGTGTCTCTTTCTTAAATTTTAGATAAATTTTCTCCAATATCTTTTAAATAGAAACAAGTACAATTATTTTTATATAAAAACATCTTTTTACTTTGTATTTCAATGCGATATACTTATGATTTTAGTTTCAGTTTAGAAAATTGTTTTTAATTTATTGTTTTTAAAGAAATTTTCTTAATAAAATCCAGATAAGGATTTTCTAGAACATTGGCATTTTACTCGATACAATTTTTATTAACGTAACATATTAAACACAAAAGTTCCACGTCTTTTTGTGATTTTTTTATTGAACAGGAACAAAGGGACTATTTGCACGACATTGCGGAAGAATGACTTACAAGAGCGTCATTTTTCCAGCTTGCCCTTCTCACAAAGAAGACTTTGTCTCTCTCGCAAGATACTCCAAATAAATATAGCCCAAAGATCGGATGTCGGTGCCTGTTGGCACCTCGCAAGTCCCATATCTCTCGCACGAGATAACGCTTCTACCTTATAATTTTTTAGCCAATGTATAAAAGCTGATGTTTCGAATTCCCCCCCCCCCCCCCGTATCTTTCTATCTGCAAATTATTCGAGCGATTTAAAGTTAAATTTATCTTACAGCGAGGATTTGAATACCTTCTCCATGCAGCAACTTATTAATATTTAACTTTAAACTTTCTAACTAATCCTTGAATTAAAATTTTATTGAAATCAAGTCTATTAAAATCCAGAGTAAAATAAAGTTTTATTATCTATTTTCACACTGCTTAAGCCCGAAGATATTTTAATTCTCTTCTAACCTCATTAACTCTCTGCGAAAGATGTACGCTATTATTAAATCTATGCACAAATTATTCTTGAAAATTAGATAGAAACTGAATTTGCAGATCATAATTTGTGATTACGGATGTGACAATCAATCGCCCGCAAAATTCTGCATTCAGATTCTAAATTAGATTAGCCATTTTAAAGATGTTTAAGAATTTTATTTAAATCGCAATGAAATTATTGTTGGAATTATTTTTGCTCCAACTAAAACACACCAAGAATCTGTGCACAAAGAGAATCGTGGCCTATCATCTGCTGGCTGGTTTATCTCTTCTTTTACTTGATATCTTTGCAATCGCGATGTGTTCTCGGGTTGCTCTTAACCACGCACACTTGGTTTATATACCTGAACAACGAACGGAGATAAAAACCTCGGTAAAAAAGCACAAGCCGATTTTACAATTAGTGGAATACGCGGAGTACCGTTTCTCTGTTTTTTTCCTCAGCCTCTCACGTAATTTCTGCAACCACGCGCCGACAAAATGTTTCAGAAAGTTCGTGAACGACGTCGATCATACGTTAGACACGTGTAGCTTTTTTCTGTTGAATTGTAAAATTAGTAATTTAATTTTGTATACATTATTAATATAGTACTTAATTCCGTATTCGGTGGCGTAATACTTTCTTATCTCTACGTTCTAAACTTGTATAATGCTTCTTCCATTTTTTAGAAGCGCATACAATATAAAGCGATTCATTTTTCGCACATGCTTTATAGGGTGTTGTTCCATAGAGGAATGAATCGAGTAAGCACATCGACTTCGTATACCGCGAGCAATATTGCTTCGATAGCTTATTCACTTTCTATGACTTAGGAAACGCGTTATACGTTTTAAGTGTACTTGCACATATAATCTTTGTGCAAACGTCGGTTGAACGAACGGCTAGCAACGAGTCGCTTGTCGAGATCGTTCATTGGGGATTCGTCCACCAATCAAACAATCTGTTCGTCCCATTGTGCTCGCTTGATTTTATTGCTTTCATCAGATCATCGCGTGACCGTTTCGCCCATTCTCGCGCTAGTTCGCACTTGTACAACGCCTTCGGGACATTTACGATAGTCATAAAAATCTATCATTATTTTACAACACGGGAGGGAGTATATATGTATTTTTATAAAAATGTTTTATTACTTCTATAACGTTTTTCATCCGGGAATTATTCCAGAAATCATATCATACAATGTTCCATCGTGAGAAACACTATAATACGATCAATTTTGTTTGAAATTGCATTTTACATAATAAAGTTGCCTTGAATGATTTTTAAAAATATTTTTGTCGCATAAAATGTGGAAGACAGATTTTTATACTCGAGAATAATACGATTTTCTCATAAAATATTTTGTAAATATCTTGATTGGATTAAAGTAAAATATATTTGAACGTTACTACGATTCTATTGACCTATCTTTTAAGTGTAGCCCATATAGAAGTGCAGGAAAGGCATGATTCATAACTTTATCAATAATTTCATATTATATTACTGCACATTATTAATGGAAACTATCCGGCTCGTTATATAATTTCTTAATCAACCTATCAATCAGACATAGCTATGCTCATATGGATGATCCATCAATTCCATTTTGATCAGCGGTTGGCTTATCAGCCATAGCTGCGGTAACCTATCGATTTATCATATAATTAGAGTATGTAGCGAATGTAGAATAGCTACACCAGCGTGAATAATTATGTACAAAACAATCTCGATATTATTATGTATAAAATGATACTATAATTGAAGATATATTATCAAAATTCGTAATTACTATAAAGTTATGAATTGAGGTAGTATTTTTTTTCTGGAGGTAGCGCAGAGTCGCTGATCATGTCTCATTCTCCTCTTTCATCATTACCAATTTTGAAAGATGTGTAAAGCAAAAATTAAATATTAAATTATTTAAGAATGTGTCTTAACCGGATTACTCAACGATAAAAATTCACCGTCAGTTTTCTGTTAAGCGTTAGATAAACGAAGGTAACGAGCGGAAGGGACGCGTGCTTTTGACGAACTCGCTCAGCCGGGCGGCTCAGGATAAGATCAATTCGAGCTTCCGTCGCGCCCGCCGCCAGGCGGGGAATTGAATTATGCAAATGCTGCGTCCCGTAGCCTCCGTCCAGTCCCGTGTCGAAATTTCCGGGGATCGTGTGTGCCGTCATCGGTCCTCCTTCACGCCGCCGGCGTAATCACGGAGGACCACCTCCTGTCGCGAGCAGAAGGTATACCGGCGTTGTGACAGGATGCCTCTCCATCCGCTTGAATTATTCTGAGATTCTTGTTATCGCGACGCCGAGGCACAATGCGAAACTAATCCGAAGCAGCGAGATCTCACCCGAAAGATCGCCCTCCCTCAATTCAGAGTGATTTAATTCTCCGCGTGATCCTCGTAACAGGATGTATCCGGAATCAACAGCGTCCCTTTCGTATTTTACGAATCATCTGATCAGCTAGCCGATATCTTCTTCCAACGAAAATATCAACTTTAAGATTTTTGTAATTTCTAGTATTAAATATTTTAATGAAGAGTAAAAATATTTATCCCCAATATATCTGTATATATCTGTATCTTATAATTAGAGGTAAATAATCGTATCTCCAGTTTTTGTCAAAATGGAGTTATTTTTCAATGTATATACCTAGGAGCTTAAATTGTATAATGACAAAGAGAGTTATGTCTACTATTACTAGTTCCTAAGATACAATGCCTAGAAAAAGTCGTATTTAAAATTTTCATAGTCCTCAATTTTTAAACCAGATATACAGCATGTTATCGACAGTTGTATTCAACATGTGAGTTAAATTACTTTATTGAAAACTCAATAAATCAACTTGCGAATTTTATTTTATATCTAAAGAAAAATATATTATATTTCCCCATTTAAAACTTTTAACCTTGTTTTCTCTGAATTTATAATAATGGAGATACGATTCTTTATCTCTAAGGTACAGATCTACATATATATTTTTTGTAGTACTGATTTATCTTGCATTACAATGTACTGTATCGTGCTAAATCGCTATAACAAAAACACTGTATTGATATCACCAAGATCTCACGAAGTATAATTTCTATACGTAAATAGCGTCGCGAGAAGCTTTTTACCCCGCGACTCCGCTTTTCGCAGTTCTCCGTGCACGCGAGTCATCCAAATGCATGCACGAACGGGTTGACGCCCCCCGCTGTGCAAATCGCCACCGCTATTTTCACACCAACGCGATGCGACACGGCGCCTTCGCGTGCACACGCACGCCCATTGACATCGAGACGCCCGCGATCATGCGTGCGTCCATGCGTGCGTGCGTGCGTGGGCGACGAGTGCGTCTGGCTGGCGTGGCGTAATTGTCGCGTCGTACACACGCACGTTCCTCATTAATCAATCGTTTCCGTCGGTGCGAGGGACCCCAAAAGAAAGACCGCCCGCCGCCGGTTTAATATAACCTCCCCACGTGTAGCCTTTCATTTTCCGGAGGCCAGAAAACTACATCGACTCGCTCGTTCTTCATTCACGCACGGATTTGCCTCGTAATTACTCGCGATAATGTTTCGACCGAAAAGCTATTTCGTTTTTCCCTGCGGACTTGACAGAAACGAATCTTTTCTACGATGAGTGACCAGATATATAAGGTTTGATATTACTCTGATTTGCTGGACGTCTCTTGTCTAATTATTTCCACTTGAATCTGAAAGATTGTTCGTCTTATGTTATTTCACGTTTGATAAATCCGCGGATAGAATAAACATCAAAATCTAAAAAATGATAAGCCTAAGAGACACTATATAAGCAACACAGTTTCCGCAGGAGCTTCGATTCGACTAGAACAAATGCAATGTCGAAAGAGAAACTTTTTCGAAAACATGTTTATTTGGACCCGTTTTGATATCTTGATGTATTTGGAAAAGCTCCGAAATCGATTTCATTGTTTTCTCGAATTTCGATAAAGATTGCTCCGGTGTGTTTGTGTAACTATAAGATATCACTCGAGCTCGAAAAATCGAAGTTGACACAGGCGTGCTTCCCCATGTTTCATTTACACATGATTAACTGGAATCGTATTATTCGCGCTACGCGCACTTCGACGAAACGTTAACCCGGGCATTACACGCGAGTAACACTTATAGACCCTTCATAGTACGTGCCACTGCTTATAAGCTACTTGTAATTGGATTACAGACTTACAGAGCTCTCGTACACTCTGACGCAAAAATACTATCCTGCGTTTTATGTGATATTCGTGCTTTTAATTCTGGTTAGGTAAATATATTCATCTTTCAAATTTTATACAGAGCACCGCGACAAATTATCATAAGTTGAAAAAATTTTAGGAACTTGTATATCTACTAATAATATAATAATATTTAAACAAAATTAGTGCTCAAATTTAAAATAAAAAATTTAAAGAGATTAATTTCCCAGGAATCAACAACATTAGGAATGATTCCGATATGTTACTCCGATAAGTAGTTCCAAAAATGCGTCATAAATATTTCTCGTTAAAGTAATAACGAGCAATAATGTCTTTTGTGTTTACAAAACAGCAATTAATTGTAATAACGTTGGAAGTATTTCTGTGCAGTCAGCGAACACATTAACTCATTGTTGGCGAACTTACAATAACAGTAATGCCGGTAGTAAAAAAAACCGGAGCCACGTAACCGGAACGATACTTCATCTCCTTCTGAAACGGCACGTGTCTACAAAGCGGTTTTAACCCTCCGCAAAACATGCTCCGTTGAACATGGTATTTGTATAGGGCTACTTACCTATGATGCACGTGTTCGGATTGCGTACGCATGCAGGGAGATGCGGGCTAGTAAATACTCTTTCTAATTTAAATTTTAAAATGGATCGTCATTAAAAACTGTATCGAAAAATTTGATGTGCCGTCTCATTAATACTCTTCCGTTCTTATGGCATATTCTTTAGATTTCTATATAATCATTCAAATAAAACACAGTACATGTATAAGTGAAATCAAAGAAATGCAAAATGTGTGCTTTAATATTGCTTGAATTTATAAATTCATATTATAAATCTTTTTGATTTGTGCACTTTTATAACTTTTTTCATAATTTAAATGAGTGTATTTATATATACACACTAATTTAATGTCTTTAAATAAATAAGTTTGAAGTTCTTTCAGCGATAAATGTAACGTTTGCGTTTAGCATCGATCGTAATTCGATCCAATTTCGATCCTGTCAGCTCGGTCCCTTCCAATCGAATAGATGTGATTATTCCTATCGATGGGATTATGCAAAGAAGCTAACACGAACGGCGAAGCGTGCCTCTCCCTCTATAAAACGGCTTGATGAATCGAGTTAGTCGTGCGTGAATCATTGAGCGATCACTTTTAAGCCTCCGGTATCGATCAGTTAAATGAAAGACTCGGAGAAAGAATGCGTAGCGAAAGTAATTAATTGCATTTCCCGCGACGCATTCGAAACTTTATTACGTATAACCGTGAATAACTATTTGACTTCGTTTCGGAGTGTTCTCTTGATTCAACAATAACAAACGCAGATGCTCTTTTTTACTCCAAACAATAGGAAGGCTGCGTAAATACAGCCTCCGATAGCACTGGCCACCCTTTTCGACCAGAATTTTATACGCAGCCTATCCAACGCTCGTCGCTTTTGATCTCAGTCTGCACTGTCATCAAAATGAAATTTTGAATGTGCAGTGTCAGCGAGTTAAAAATTTGATTAATATTAACGTTTTATTACAATATTTTACACCAATAAAGTACAATTATATGTCAAAGATAAAATTAAAGTCGAATTTTTCTCTTTACCAAATTTTGTGAGAATTCTAGTTTTAAATTTTATGACTTTATTTACTTTATATAGAAATTTGAGATAAAATTCTATAAAATGAAAAAAAATTTCATTATAAAATCTCTTTATAATGAAATATATTAAATAAAGAATATATATATTACACGTTTTTTTATCAATTCTACTTTAATATAAAATTCTATTAAGATATATAAAGTATTTTCTCCTTTAAAGTGTATTTTATATTATATATATTTTATACTTTACGTATAAAATCTATCTTCTACAATCGAAAACAGTATATCCATATGTCATGGTATGTTATTAATTTAAAACAAATTAGACATACTCTTTAGTAGATTACAAAAAAGACATTGTTCCATAAAATCTCATGTAGACTACCTCAATCTTTGAGCGCTTTGGCCAGGCGCAACTGTGCCTGGAGAAACTTGTCAGTGCAAAGGTCGTAAGTGCATGTACCTGCGCGTCTGGCTTTAATGTTCGGCACAGACGAGCGTCCTTTTATGGCAACGAGTCCTTTCACAAAATGCATTCTTGACGGGCTTTCCATCGCGTTCACAGCGTACAACCTGATGGCTCCAAAAATAGAATCGATATATAGGTAGGTATTCGGTCCACATACAATGAACTTGAAATATCAATACGGATAGAGAGATATAGACGAGAGATAGAGATAGACTTCACACGCGTACTGATAGATACGCAGATAGGGTAGGCCTATCCCTCCGATTGGAACGGAAGGACTAGCATAACTATTATCTAAGAAAAATCGTTTTTGAAAAATAAGCTGGAGAAGGACTTGTTAAAATACCCTGGTAAAAATTAACATCTTAAATCTTATGAATTATTTTTTAGAAAGAGAAAGCGAATTTTGTTTATTTCAGGAAAATTTGAGAAATTTATTTTAAATAAATTTTTAAATTCTTCTTTAAACTTTTATTCATTTAAAGACGACGTGGTTATACATCTTCAAATATTTGAAACTGTTAACTGTCAAATATATATTTGAAACTTCAATTAGTATTAAAAGATATTTAATTTAGGACTTATTAAGAGACACTTTGCATAGAAAATTGAGTTTCTATTTACAGCACTGCTTTATTCCTGTCTTGTTTTGAATTGTTTATCAAAGCGAGACCATAAATAAAAACAGAATAAGAATGAACTTCGTTATGAATGAATGAATTGATCGATTTATTATCAGCGAATAAAATTGTATTTTAGTTCATTCAAGAAAGTTAAATTCTATCTTTCTGCTTGAATCATTGTTATTATATCAAAACTTTTACCAACTTTCTCTCCTCTAAATAGTTCTCTCTCTTATTTCTATATTTAGTCAATTACATAAACAACTTCCTTTTCCATATTTCTCCCCGAACACGAGCATATCTCCCTTTCGCTTAAATGCACCGCGTTAGAACGAATTATCACCACCGCGAGAGCTCGATTTTCCACACGGTCTTCATGGAAGTGCAGGCAATTACATTTAATAGAAGCACCCGCGCTAATGATCGTAGCGACGCGTTAATTCCGTAGCGACGTCGCCGCGCCGGAACTTTGCCGAAGATCGCGTATGACATCACCGTTTGCCATAGCGATGAGGCGAGTGGTCGAGAAAAAAGCAAAGAGATGAGAGAGAGAGAGAGAGAGAGAGCGCACGCGGTCGACAGCGTCATCCAAGGCGCATCAATTGAGCCCGCTTGAGAGGGAGGACATTGCAGACGACGGGCAGATCTCGTCGCAGCAGCTTCCTCGTAAAACACACATCTATCGCGCGCTGCACTTCGGGGACGGGATCGCCGTTTAAGTGATCGTTACGTCTCTTCTCGGGCGGGCGGAACAACGGGACAGACGAGATCTCGCCGCCGTCGCCGCCGCCGTCTCTCGAAATAGACGCGACAGATGGACGAGAGCGGAGGGGTGGGATGTGGTGCTAGGATTTTATGGATTTAAATTGGCCAAAGGGCGCACTGTGCGAGCCGAGGCGGCTGCCTGCTATTATATACGTGCCCAATTGGCGCGCGCCTGGAAACCACCGGCTCGTTGACTTTTCGAATGAAACCAATTGCTTCTGCGGCACCGATACGACGACGACGTGCCATCTGCCCGCAATACGGTATCGCACATCCGCCGCCGTGTCGAAAGTGTCGAGTCAAAGAGACACGCGGGGTGTCCACGAGCGGAATTCGTTTGTCGCGAGCGCTGAGTAGAGAGACGTTGGCGAGGGAATCGATGCTCTCTCGGTGGAGCTTGTCGCACACGGTTTTTGCACAGAGACGAGACACGAATGATATTAGAAATATTGATTTATTGACAATTGCTAATAATAAGAGACTAAAATCGCGGACGTACCGTAAATCTCCCCATTTTATTTCACTCGGCGGTATCTTCTCCATCAACTTCCATTGTTGTATTCCATCTGTACTTTCTGTCTTCATAGTATTTTTTTTATGTGTTGCAGCAGAAATGCGTGAAAGCGCGAGCTCTGTACGACAATATCGCCGAGGCGCCGGACGAGCTGGCTTTTCGAAAAGGCGACGTCCTCACCGTGCTGGAGCAGAACACTGCTGGTCTTGAGGGATGGTGGTTGTGCGCTCTGCGAGGTCGGCAGGTAGTTATTTTAAAAAATATAAAATTTATCTACGGATTTCTCTCAAATAGAACCCTCGGAAGCTCGAGATCTTTATGAAATAACAGCGTAGGAAATTTCTATATAAGTTCCGCGAGCTCCTATATCCCGAATGAATTCATCTGTGGGTTACAATAAAGTATAAATCAATTTTATCAATAAAAAGTATATCAATTCTAAAGATGACCAACTCGTCGGTTTTACCTTACCTCCATATCTCGCGACTCGTCCGTAAATATCGAAATTCTATCCGATTACATTTTCCAATTACATTTTCCGCTAATCGAAAACGCGTATTATGCGACTGTGTAATACATGAAACTTCCTCGTGTTTCGGAATTCCGCTTGTGTCTCCCATTAGCCGTGTCTCTCCTCGTTCTATTACGTTCTAATGGAGTTTATCCGTCGTACTAACGAAGAGCACGCGTCGGGTACTTCCACATACGTTACTAACTCGTATTATCTATGCGCGACTCTATAATGCATGAGGCATAAGACCAGATCCAGAACGAGACTGTCTTTCTCTCTCTCTATTTCTCTCCCGAGAGAGGCGTTATTATCGCGAAAATAGGACGCTCGACTGCGATGCTCTAGCCTCGTGAGCTCCGCCTTCGGGCTGATGCCAGACATGACTATGTGCACAGACGTGATTATTAATTATTAAGAATCGCCAATACGCTCGTTAAATTAGAAAGGTGGAAACGAGAGAACAAGAAACAAAAGAAATTTCTCCCAAATTACATGTAATCAAAGTAATGATGTTTTGTCGATGAAGCTGCCGCAATTCAATTGCAAGCGCGTAAAATCTGCCAGAGAATTTGTTATTAACTCAAAATTCTCAATTGTGTTAAGTAATAAAAGTCCAGTGTGTGTACTTTCTGTCTGTGCCAATTTAATAATTGTTTCATTCCGCTTTAATTTCATAATTTTCTATCTCGCTTGTGTGATTTCTCCGCTTGTTGAATGCAAATTCATAGAGGTTTAGCATATATATTTTTAGATTAAAAATCTGATTTTTTATGAATTTTATTTTTATTATATTTATTACTTATTACACGTCTGTTTATTTTGAATAACATATACTCCGTTGTCCAAAACATCTTCCACATTATTATCTTGCGCTGTTAATGTTTCGTTTCCTTAATTTTATACCTTGTTCTCGACGGCTCCAATCAAAAAGCGAATTTATCTCCAGCGGCAACAAAGCTGTCGTCAGCTTCTATACGTACAAGTGCCTCGCGTGCACGAGACTGCTTATGCACATCTGTATAATGCATAAGAGCCGATGCACCAGAGCGGCCCCGGAGGTTCGCGAGGTATGACGAGGCAACGTTATTATCGCGGAAATGGGACTAACGATCGTGCATTGCAATTACCTTCGATGTAGCAGTCTCAGATGTCTGCGATACCCAGGCATCGTAAACAGTTTTGCATTACTAACTGAGTACTCTTGAAAACATCAGAAAGAAAACTCATCTAGACATAAAGTTTTGCAACCATTCGCGATAAAGAAAACACATAATTGTCTTTGAAACTACTAAAAAAAATTTAATTTAATTGGCATTAAACGCTTCATATAATGATTAAATCAATTTTCAAGCTAATTGATTCTTCTGTATCGCAGTTAATGTTTTGAAAACTTTGCGAGGTCATCTCCGCGTTCGATGTAACACATGTCGGCCCTCGAATCGGGGTCCTCGGGTAATCTCCTCGCTGCACTCGTCGATTTGATCGAACCACTTTTCCTGAAATGATTTTCGTTTGCCGAAATACTCGGCTCGTCGTTGTTATCACCGACAGACGTACGATCCGTTTCGATATATGTGTGCGGCGGTAATTGAGAGTAAAGGCAATGTGACGTGGGTAGAGGATGATTGAATGATACGGTCTCCTGGCTGGATCTTTATTGGAAACTGAGAACTTCTGACGTCGTCGGAATAGACTATTGCTAGAGCTATCGGTCGTATCAGCGGTTTGTGGGTCTACAACGGATATAATTTCCGCGACCTATTGGTGAATTGGGGAGTCGGGTCCTTTTTTAGCGAGAAATTCGCCACTCGATCGTGAAAGCTTAATTAGAATTAAACTTGATTCTATCAATATCACTTATATCAACGCTTCTGCTTCGATTGCATTTGATGGAAATATCGTAAAGACCAATAATGCTCAATTTACGAAAAGATTGATGGAAACTCGCTTTACAAACATAACGAATTGCTGATCCGCGAAATAAAAAATAGACAATATTAAACTCGCAGAGACTCTTTCTTTATATTTCTCGCATGTTTTCCCTCGCGTTTTTTTTCTGCTGAAAAATGTATAGGAAACCTGAGGAGTCTCGACAAGCATTACTAAATCCGAAGATCTTAACGTGTTGGCGACATTAGTGCCATTCCGCCGAAAATGCATACCTCTCGAGATTTACGAGTTACAACTTCGTAGTACTCGAGATAAACGAATGAGTTACGCGGCATGCATCACTCGGTGGCAACCCTCGTTCCTCAAGGCGCGTCGCAACGGAGGATGTAACGTTTATTTTCGT